>NC_070637.1:24198907-24296407 GCF_947347685.1 Pleuronectes platessa
TGCTGCATTCGAAGGAACCACCTCGAAACGGAGCAATCTAGCTGCGCCTCCGTGACGAGATCTTCTCAAGCCTCCTCCGCTCTGTAGGTCTTCATATATCAGGTTTTTTTCCGAGCACTTGCAGGACTCCTCATCCTGCTCCAACTCTGTGCGCTAATTACGATCGTGTGGTTTCATCGAAAGCCCAAAGCAGCAACTAAATGGACCATGCAGCGAGATTGTTTTCTGTTGTGTTATGACCTCCCTCAATAATGTTCCCATTGTTTCCAGTTATCAGCCAGCAAACCCCCACCCTCCAATCCCTCCCCGAATGACTCAGTGCAGTTCAATTCGATCTTTATTGTTCCCCGAGATGAATACGGTTTTCAGACGGAGTAAAAGCTCAGTGGGAACGCAGTGAAATATGGAAACACAAGTAAAACCACACAAAAAAAACAAAAAAAAAGCATGAGCTGATAAAGCCCCTGAGGGAGTCAATAGCTGAATATACAGCAATAAAAAAACTCAATCATCAGTGCAGCCAGAGCCTCCAGCGAAATGAATTGGTGGCAGCACTTATGACTGACAGTAATAAGGTTTACAAACAGCTCCAGTCAATTGGGAAGAGGAGTCAACATGGTTTTCTCTGCACTGAGTGAATAATGGGACAGCTAGTTAAAGACAAATCCTCCTGAATACAGTTTAACATTGTTTTAAAAATAGAAATAAATCACATTTCCGGGGTCCATTTTGTTATTTGGGCCTGTTTCTCTCCAGATAACTGCACATTGTGAGATATTACCAGCGCAGCAGCGATGCTATGAAGCAGCTAAAGAAGGCAGCACCAATTTTTTTGACTTATCTGAAACATCAACAACGGGCTAAACATCCTGTTTTGGTGTCGGTCCCTCGGGATTGTGGAGCAAAGCGCTGCTCTTCATTTTCCACCGACTTTCAACCATCACACGAGGAGAAAAGAAATCCACCCGGCGAGGAGGAGTACATAACAATCTCTCCTCCGACAGTCGCCTCCAGGGACCGCGGTACAATGCATCCAGCAGAGTTGTGTAGCGTTATCTGTAAAAGGAGAGGATTCCGCCTTTTCTCAGATGAAAACAGCGTGTTCTCCCGCTGTCGGTATCACTACCTCGCCTGCTATTGCTCATTACCTCAACATGAAACTCAAAGCTTAATACAACACACCCGTTCTCCGGGAGTGTTGGGAAATCGTGTAGAGTAAATGTAGACAGGGCAGGTTGAGGGGAACGCGGGAATAACATTAGAGAGGGAATTACACCAAATTCAGCAGAAAACCAGAACTTCGCCGAGGCCCCCGACAGTCCTGTAATGAAACCACTTTAAATTCACGAGATCTAGATTTTCCAAACTCTTCTCCTGAGCGTTAGTGTAGTGGAGCAAGTAACTAAACTGGATTAGATCACTTGAACCCGTTCCAATAACCTGACCTCTTCTAAGAGCACTTACTATGTCCTGACTCATTTCCTCGCTCTCTCAATCCTTAACTTGCTCTTTATCTAAAAGCTCTCCTTCTGTAACGTGGAACATTTGATTTATCTTGCATTTTGATCTGCATTATTTCCTCTTTGACTTTGAAGCTTCTGTCTTTGTGCGTCTCACTCTACTTCTTGTTTCCTGTGATCGTCTGCACCTGTCTCTAATGTGTTTCACCTGTGTTCAATGAGTCCGACCCCCCCCCCCCCCCTGAGGATTCTGCCTCTGTGCTTCTCTTTGTCTTTGTCTGTTCAGTCCAGCTCCTGCGTCTCCTGCTCTGCTTTCACTTTCACCTCCTGCCTTCTCTACTTTGTTCAAACCTGTTTGTTTCTGATGAGATATTTTTCTAGGTTGTTTTCTATTTGCCTCCATTTCTGGGCAGCTCGAAAAAATAATATGACACTCGCCATGTAAGTGATAAAGGAATCCCTGGATCCCCCCCGATCAGGATCCACATCCATATTTAATGGGTTCTTCCCTGACCCGTAACACATCCTTCCTCAAAAGTTTTCTGGAAATCTGTTGAGGGGTTCTTGTGTAATGCTGCTTACATACAAACAAACACCAATGGAAACTGGTAATAACTCCTGGGTTTCAAGGACCATCAGGCTGAGATCCCAGTGGCGTGCAGTGGGAGACGCAGGTGACGTGATGGGACGTCTTGTTGTCCATGCACGGTGGCCTGGGTGGGCCTGGCTGGAGGTGAACACCGGTTGACGGGTGGAAGTTGACCTGCTCAGCCGTCAGTGGCACAGACAAGGTGCTGTGGTTCGTCCTTGGAAGCTGGAGGAGGGCCGAGCAAGACGGGGGGGGGGGGGGGGGGGGGGGGGGTACAAGGACCCTCTCAGTTACTGTCTCAGATGAAATTGAACTGGAAGAGGTTTTCTCGAATGCCACAGCAAGAAGAAGATCAACTGTGGTGCTTTGCTAATTAGGCAGGAGATGTTTTTCTTTCCATCTGCAGGTGTGCGTGTGTGTGTGTGTGCATGTGTGTGTGGTTGTGTGCACCTGACATGCATGCCCTCTGCAGAAGCGATCGATGTTTGTGACTTTATGAAGGAGGCGGTTATGGGGGAAAAATGGTCTCGCAGCAGAGATAGTGATTTATTAGAATTGCTCTCACACACACACAAAGGCCCTCACACACTGAGAGGAAGAGAGGCGCGGTGAGAGAGTTGCTCCAGGCGATATTACCCAGCTCTGTTGTCTTAAAAACTCGCCCTCAGCCATGTAGTCAGGAGTTGAGTCGAGGGTAGGTTATTATACACACTCTCAAATTTGTCGGCTGTAAGTGAGCTGCGAGGTGGAAGGGCGTCGTGCATGACAAACGTGATATAAATAAAAAACCATACACACCACTGATACAAGCAGACGCACACACGGCCGAGAGCGAGCTGATACACCGCCTGGTAACGCATCTGCATCCGAGGACACTGAGTAAATTCACCGTCTCGCTGTGGGACTCATTAGAGCACACTCACTGGTACGGCCATTATTTGGGAACCAAAACTGTTGTCGCTTATACCCTCGAAAAAACCAAAGCTCATTAAAACACACAAGAGCAAATGAGAGCCTGAAAGGAGCAGGCGGGTGTGACCCATTTGGGCTTGTGACTGCGTACAGTAGTTTGCCACGCACACACACAAACACACACACACACACACACACACACACACACTATGTTCACTTACATACATTTCCTGGAGACTTAGTCTAACCTTAACCATAAACCTTAACCTATCTTTTTTACCTTTACTCAACCTCAACCTAATCCTAACCTAGATCTAACCTTCTGTTAAACTTAAAATGTTATCATCTACTTAATGGGGACTTGATTTTGTCCTCATAATGTGACTGTAAACAGATTCAGGTCCTCACAATATGGGTAATACACCCACACACACACACACAGAGAACCTTGTACTTCCATCTTAGTGAGGACATTGGCTCATTGGTGTGATACATTCCCTAGAACCTTAACCATCACAACTAAATGCCTGACCCGATAGTTCTCACTCTAACCCTAAAACCAAGTCTTAACCCTCAAACAGCCATTTGAAAGAGTCCTCACTCTGTAGGTTCTAGGCTCAATATGGTCTTCACAAAGCTAATGGTATAACACACAAACACACACACACACACACACACACACACACACACACATCCTGAACTGTCCGGTGAACCGAAGCAGGATATGGACGAAGGCCACACGCATCAAATGTGCCAAATGAAATCACATTAGTAAGTAAAATGAAATCTAATTAAATCAAGTTGAATCAGCAGCTGAAGCGGTGAAACCCCGGCTGGTCGTCTCTGCGCCTGCAGCCGGGACACGATCTCACGCTCCTGGTTAAAAAAATGGGGGGGGGGGGGGTTTACTTCTTAATAGAAAATTCTGCAAAACGACTGCAGTCCTGCTGCTGCTGCTGTTGTTGTTGTTGTTGTTTCCTCTGCTTTCCCCCTAATTTCCCGCCCAAAGCACAAACAACCTACACCGTTTCCAGATAGGTCTGAAATTTCATCCAATACTCAGCCAATCAAAGTCGTACCAGGGGTGTGTTAATTGACCAGCAGTCTATACAATCAGCCTGTTAAACAGAGGCAATCAGAGCGGCCTTCTGTGCCGCGGCCAGATGTTTCCTCTCTAACAACCGTTTTATGCTCAGGACAATTATTTTGCTCTTTTTTCTAATAGCTTACCGTCGCATCACTTTCAGGGTTCTGCAGCAAGATTGTCTTTCTTAATGGTGTATTTGTGTGTCTTACTGGTTTTAATAGTCGGCACCACCTCATTCCCGGCTTCTCTCCGTTAGGATGTTTGCTTTAGAATTGACTTTTTGATTTTCCTTATCATGTTTAAAGCGCCTGTGTGATGTCGCTGCAGCCTTAAGATCCTCAGCTGGGGCCCGTCTGCTTCTGTGATCAGCAACATCCTGCCTGAGGAGATAAAGCTTCTTTTAAATCACTTCTTAAAACCTGTTTTTACAGACGTGTCTTATTGAGTTTTATTCCTTTTATTCTCTATATATGTATTTACTGCTTTTTACACAATGCTGTCTTAATTCTTTCTACTAGTGAGAATGCAATCGTGCAAATTTTTAAAAGCACTTTGTACACCCTGTTTGTAAAGGTGCTCTATAAATAAGGTTCATTATTATTATTACTGTATAAAACCATTTTGGGCTCTTTTAACTCTCAGATCTAAATCATGTGTTCACTGCAAGCAAGTTTGAACGTATAGATTTAATCAGAGTTAATCTCATGCTCATAACTCCATACTTCCTTATGAAATCTACCAAACTGAAGGAAACTGACCATCATCCAAACTTTTTTCTCTATAAACCATTTATAAACATGAGTTCTATTTCCATTCAGAAGTTTACAGTTAAACTTTACCTTCTGTTCTCATGTTGACTCTGAGCTCTGAGGGAATGTGCTGGAATTCTGCTTCTTCTTCGCTTCTCGTCAGCGTCTTTTCTCTCAGACACTGCAACACTGACCTCCAGCGGTCAAACACGAAAACTGCACAGTAGTGACATAGAATGCCGAGTAACAAACCCCACGAGTCCCCTTCCTGTGGAGTATCCAAAAATTATATAAATAAAAAATCGGTGATATTATAACACTATAACAATGAGCATCATTCTGTGATAAAACCATTCATCTCATATCATCCTTATAAATATATATATTTTTTTTTTTTTTTTTTTACCTAACATAGGCTTTTGGCTTACAATGTTGTACAGCCTCTCTCGCAGTAATAAGAATGGTGTTTTGATTTCCCAAGGCTCCATCTTTGACATTAAAACACAGTAAAATAGAATAAAATAAAGCAAATAAAGGAGCAGGGCTGGAGGGAGGGGGAGGGAGGGGCTTAGTAACTCAAATAATAACTTAATATCTCAAAATGAATGACTTCAGATCTAAAAATAATTAGTTAATATTGCAATAAAATGACTTGATTGATATTTTATATATTTCCGATCACTGTCTAGTCCCTGTCTGGTTTGCCCCCCCCCCCCCCCTTCTCTCCAAGCTGTTCTCCCTCTATGACCAAACTCGCTGTCTGGGATCCTCGGGGGAAATCTCTGTTATCTGTCCCTGAGTCTGAGCTGAAGCCCAAAGGTGACTGTGCTGTTTCCTTCAGAGCCCGGAGACTTTGGAATGCCTGAGGAGATCAGGAACTTTGAATCTGTCGCCCTTTTTAAAAACAGTCCTTAAATCACAGTT
Organism: Pleuronectes platessa; assembly: GCF_947347685.1. Taxonomy (NCBI): domain Eukaryota; kingdom Metazoa; phylum Chordata; class Actinopteri; order Pleuronectiformes; family Pleuronectidae; genus Pleuronectes; species Pleuronectes platessa. The sequence goes on from NC_070637.1 coordinate 24,204,629, forward strand.
GTACAAAGCTGCTGTTAATTCTCTATTCTGATAAGGACACTTTGACATGGTTTTAGTTCAATTCAATTTAATGGGCTATATATATGCCTCCTTAATCTTTATCTTTATGTATTTCACTGTTATCTTTATGTATTTCACTGTTTCATCTGTTTGTTTGTTGACCTGTGCTTTTTGACACGTATCTTATTGGATGTCGATTGTGTGATATCTGAATCTGATCTGAATGTGAATGTGAATCTGTTCTGAATCTGTTCTGAATCTGTTCTGAATCTGAATCATTTCTGAATGTGAATCTGTTCTGATCTGAATCTGATCTGATCTGAATCTGATCTGATGTGATCTGAATCTGAATCTGATTTGAATCCTATCTGATCTGAATGTGAATCTGAATCTAAATTTGAATCAGAATCGGAATTCTATCTGATCTGAATGTGAATCTGATCTGAATCCGAATCCGAATCCTATCTGAATCTGAATCTGACCTGATCTGACCTGATCTGAATCTTATCTGATCTTAATGTGAATGTGAATCTGAATCTAAATCTGAATCTGAATCTGAATCGGATACTGCATCTACATCTAAATCTGAATCTGAAATGAGGCTCCATGAAAAATCGAATTATAAACTGTGTACCTGTGTAAAGGTATCGACCTTATATATAGTCTATGGTATGGGCCATAGACTGGTATGGACCTATACGTCCTATGGTATGGACTACACTACCCGTCATCCCTCTCGGTGAGCGTGATGACGACACAGGACGTCCCCTGCTCACATGTGTCGTGTGAGCTGCTCCGCGGAGGTTTGGTAGCAACATCTGGCTAAACGTGCTAAATGTGGAGGCGACGTCCCTTCGGCAAACTGCACGTTGGAATTAACATCGCTGGTTGAACGCAGGTGACCCGGAGCCAAGATGCCCCCGAAGAAGCCCGCTGCTGTCGGGGGAAACAAGAAGACCCAGGAGAAGAAGAAGGAGAAGATCATTGAGGTAGAAAGGAAACCTCACGAGTTTTAGCATGGCGAGGCTAGCCAGGAAGCTAGCCGGCTAGCTAGCTACCCGCTCTCTGACCGAAGCTAACTCGTGTCGTCACGAGCGAACCGTGGCAGTTAACATGGTTTATGAGCGGTTGTCATTGTTTATAAACTATTAATATTAATCCAGTCCCCTCTTGGAATAAGTTTAAATCCCAGTAAGGTCACATTACGGGAGCTAGCAGCTGTCGGGAGGCCGGGCTGCTAACAGGGCCGAGCCGCCACACAGGCTCTTATCTCCGGGGAGCTAATGAGCCTAAAGCCTGCAGCGGAACTCAGAAGCAAGATCCTCATATATCTGATTCTTCTTTATTCTGATAAACCGGGTTGTGTAATGTCTGTTGAATGGAGCTGGAGCGAGTGGAGCCGGGCCTGGTTCCCATCGGCCCTCGGGACACATGCGGGAACTGGTTCCCAGCGCCGAGTTGACGATGACGTGAAAAGTGAAGTGTGTAGAGAAGTTTCCAGAGTTTCAAGCTCCTCAGGGATCCTCAGGTCCGGATGAAACCCTCTCGTCCTGGTGTCAGTGTGACCCCACACACCTGTCAGCTCCCCACAGGCTCTTATTGCACTTTATTTAGTCTCAGGAGGAGGTTTTAACCGAATAGAACTACATGGTTCTCTGGGAAATAGAGATTATAGTCTGTAATTATTATGAACTAGTGAGTATAAAGGAGAAAATCAACAGGAAAAGTGTTTATTAAAACTTTTGGTGAACTGCTGATACAGATTTATAATAGCCTGGTGGATAATCACACTTTATTTTCACCATATTAAATCAGTGGGACATGAAAGCTCCAGTAAACAAACAATATTTGCTGCAGATGTTTTTTTACCTGACAAGAGACAAACTACCACTTACAATGGAAACATTGCATCATCTACCCCCCTCACACACACACAAACATCACAGTCCTCACACACAAGGAGCTGTGTGTTAAACACACACAACTGTATCACACTGGTGCTACAGCTGTAAATTCCATCATCGCACCATTTTTTATTTCTTGTAGCACGTTTAAAGTCCATGTTTAGACTGTGTGGGTTAAATTTGGATCCCTGTCAGCCTGTGTGGTGAAAGGAGTTGTTTATAAAAACCAAGCAGCAGCCGTCACATCTGAGGGTTGTGATCGTGTCAGAGGGTTCGATGCCGCCTGTCTCTAGGATCTAATGGTGGAATATAGAAGCACTGTTGTATACTGAAGGTCAATATTTCCCTTTAAGTTATACTGTACAGGTTTCCTCTCTCTATGTGGAGGTCCCCGAGCTCTGTGCTGCTAGAAATGCATTTCCCCTCTCGTCCTTTGTGTTTGGTTGATGTAATAATGAAAGAGAACCAGTGCAGGGAACTGGTTCTTGTTCGTCTGCTGGTGAAGTCATGAAACTGATGATTTCTCGTCCTGTTGTTTTTTTTCCCTAGGACAAGACGTTTGGCTTGAAGAACAAGAAAGGGGGCAAACAGCAGAAGTTCATCAAGACCGTTGTTCATCAAGTGAAAACAGGAGGACCAACTGCAAAACAGGTCAGAGCAACTCCCTCCATCCCTTCATACCCCCCCCCCGACTGTCTCATGTTGGAAGTCTCCCAGATCAAACACTATCACCACATTCCTTTTCCTCTCTTTGTCTGGTCGACTAGATTGTAATGAGTTTTCAGTCCCCTGGTGTGTTGTTGTACGTTCTTCTCAACAATGCATCCCTCATTTAACGTGTGTGTGTGTCTGTGTGCGATGGCCCAGGCGGATGGAACCAACAAGAAAGCTGACAAGAAGAAAGATCTGGATGAACTCAATGAGCTGTTTAAACCTGTTGTCGTTGCCCAGAAAGTCGCCATAGGTAACACCCACACACACACGACTGTTACACAACAGCAACTTGTTAACTAATCACATTGTGTTGCTCTGCATCAAGTCTTTATTGACCGAAGCTGCTGAAAAGATCATCACAAAATATCCCCTCTTCTCTGCAGGCGTCGACCCGAAGTCAGTGCTGTGTGCGTTCTTCAAGCAGGGTCAGTGCACTAAAGGAGACAAATGCAAGTTCAGCCACGACCTGACGGTGGAGAGGAAGTGTGAGAAGAGAAGTCTCTATGTGGATGAAAGAGATGACGAACTGGAGAAAGGTTAGTGCCCAGCGTCTGTGACACCATCATATAACTGTACAGTGTGTTGTTATGCCAGAGCCGGACTGTGTCCACATATCAGAATCATTACTTTTTGTGTCTGAAATGAAGAAATTCATCCCTCTGACAGTTTTAAGAATTGATGGCATTCAATTTTACAAGTCGAATGTCACTCAGTAGAGAGTGAACCTCTGCCAGGGCCCCTCACGTTCACTCGTGGATATCACTCCCTTAAATGTGTCTCCTTTTTCAAATTTAAGATCCATGAATTAATCCCTGGGAAATTAGTGAAAATGTCAAAGCTCCCCCGTCTCATAATGTCAGAGAAAGTAATAAAAAGCTCTTTCTTGGCCTGTGTCCCATCCTTCCAAGTTTCGTGGAAATCAGTTGAGACGATTTGGTGTCAACTGAAAGGGCTGAAAACGTAACCTGGGGCGGTGTCATCAAACATAAGCCTGTTTCCTGCTGGCTCGGCTTCTTATTTCTATCTGTTTCTAATTAAAACCAGTTTGTCAGTTGACTTGATTTGTTCGTGAAACGAGAAAACAAGGAAGATAATTTTTCCACACTTGTACTTTAAAAGCCATTTAAAATTCAGTATCACCCTGCTGCTAATCCAACTTACCCCCCACCGAGCAGAGACTCCACAAACATCGAGAGTTGAGTATTAAATTCTTAGAAACAGCTTCTGCACCAAGCAGCACAACTGCAGTGTTAAATATACAAACTTCACAACTGGAAACAAACAATTTTGCATTGGAAGTTACATAAATGTATTTATCTGCATTACTCAAATTTACAAAAGATAACACCGTTGTCATTTCACCATATGTACACCTCAGCTGTGATAATAATATTAAATACAGCTGTTACAGTCCCTGCCACGGAGATTAAAATCAAGTTTTAAATGTAAGTAAACTTAAGAACAAAGTGCAAATATAACGGCAGCAGCTATTCAGCAGAACGAAATGTCATCATTGAGCATTCAAAGGTCACGACATGATAACACTGTTTAACATTCAGCAGCTGGTCTCTACTGGTCGTGTTTAATGTGGTTCCTGTTGTGTTCGGCTCAGATACGATGGACAACTGGGACGAGAAGAAGCTGGAGGAGGTGATCAACAAGAAGCACGGAGAAGCTGAGAAGAAGTCTCAGTCCAAAACACACATTGTGAGTCTGGTTTAAAACTGGAAAATTAACATTTAACAAAGAGATGAAATATTTATACTTGACATAATGTCCTCTGTGTTGTCCGCAGGTGTGTAAATTCTTCTTGGACGCCATCGAGAACAATAAGTACGGTTGGTTCTGGAGTTGTCCGGGAGGCGGCGGCGAGTGTATGTACCGTCATGCCCTGCCGCCCGGCTTCGTCCTGAAGAAAGACAAGAAGAAAGAGGAGAAGGAGGATGAGATTTCGTTGGAGGAGCTGGTCGAGAACGAGGTGAGGAGGCGTGGAGAGAGAGAGAGATTCAGAAAAAAGATTTTAGAAAAACAAGTTTAGCTCTGATCTGCTGAAGCTGACGTCCGTCTCTCCTCCTGCAGCGAGCGGCTCTCGGTCCCAACGTGACTCGAATCACCCTGGAGACTTTCCTGGCCTGGAAGAAGAGGAAAAGACAGGACAAGGTGGGAGCCCGTGGAAATCATGTCTTCAGGATTAAATCATGAATCTTAACGTGACGAACTAAACGATTGTTGATTAACAGGCGGACAAAGCGATGGAGGAGATGGAGAAGAAGAAGGCTGACTTCAAGGCTGGAAAATCACTCATAGTAAGTTCCTCTGTGTCTTAAAAGATTCCTGTTTACACTTTGTTTCATTTTCGTTTACTAATGGAGGATGTATCTGTCTGTAGGTGAGTGGACGTGAGGTGTTCGAGTTCCATCCGGAGCTGGTGGACGATGACGACGCTGAAGCCGACGACACTCGATACGTCAGCGACGACGACGAAGACGAACAGGAAGAGGTGATGATGAATTAACTTGATACTTTTTATTTTGTCTTTGTTTGACTTCATATCGTCTAATGTAGGGTTAGGGTCATGATATGATCAGGCTTTATTATCGGAGTCTCTGAAATTTAAGCCAGAACCACCTGGAGCTGAACGCCTCAAAAACTGTAGAGATGGTGGCAGACTTCAGGAGGAGCCCAGCCCAAACCGCCCCCCTCACCATGTGCGACTCCCCAGTTAAAACAGTGGAGTCATTCAGATTCCTGGGGACGATCATAGCACAGGACCTGAGGTGGACGGAGAACATCACCTCCATCACCAAGAAGGCCCAGCAGAGGATGTTCTTCCTGCGGCAACTGAGGAAATTCAGCATGCCGCGGAAAGTGATGGTTGAGTTCTACACAGCCATCATTGAGTCCATCCTCACCTCATCCATCACCGTTTGGTTCGCTGCCTCCACTGCCAAGGACAAGGGCAGACTGCAGCGGATCATTCGGTCAGCTGAGAAGGTCATCGGCTGTGACCTGCCGGCTCTCCTAGACCTGTTCCACTCCAGGACCAGAAAGAGAGCAGGCAAGATCATCGCTGATCCTTCCCATCCCGGTCACCACCTGTTCCAGAGACTTCCATCTGGGAAAAGGTTCCGGGCCGTCAGGACTAAAACCTCGCGTCACCTGAACAGCTTTTTCCCCATGGCAGTGGGGCTCACAAACAAGCCCCCCCCATCACACTGACTCTGCTGACCCCCCCCCCCCCCACCCTCGCACATAATTTATAACACTACATTATTGGCACTACCACCAATCTTTGCACCTTAAAACCGCACAAAACACATTTACTGTATATATTATTTTTTCGATATTGTTGTTTTTTATATTGATGTTTATATTGCTCTATATTGTTGTTTTTATATTGTTGTTTGTAAAGTGCACCAACCACACCAAGGCAATTTCCTGTATGTGAAAATATACATGGCAATAAAAAGAATTCTGATTCTGATTCTGATTCTGATGTAGTTGGTTGGAAATATAAATAATATAGCTGTGTCGTCAGTTCCACAAAGTGATGTCACAGCCTTCCTGACCGACTGTAAACAGCTGTTGAAGCCGAGCTAGCTGCCAGGGCGTCGGGTTACATATTCAAACCCAGAATGCTGACAAGAGGCACGAGGCTTATCAGGAGCAGTGCTTCTGTGTGGGAGGAAGATTATTTGTTTTTTGTATTAACGAAGAAACATAAAGCCCCATATAAACAGTTATGTGGGAACATTTTCAGGTTTTCTGGAAGGCAGTGACAGGCCAAGTGTGGCTCACGTTAGGTTTTCACATTGATTGATTGATGTTGAGATTTCTTGTGTCCCTCTCTCCTGTCTGAACCTGCTGTTTATCTTCCCATCGCAGGTTGATTCCACAGAGTACCAGGACATAGACGTGTCCCGTTTTGTTCCACAAGAGGTCGACAACGCGCCGGGCATTACCATGGCAGCCATGGACCGCTTCGCCTCTCGGACTAAGCGCGCACCAACAGATGACGACAACTGTAAGAAACAAACCCTTTTATTACAGCAGGAGTATTTCTGATGCTCACGTGAACCAACTTTAATCTTCTTATTTCTTTGCTTGTCCACAGCGGAGCAGATGAACGGAGCTTGTGGCGGCGCTGAGGCCAACGGCCTTTCAGGAGGAGAGGAAGAGGAAGAGGAGGAGGAAGAGGATGTACCGGTGGATGAGAACCTGTTCACGGGTGAAGACCTGGAGGAGCTGGACGAGGAACTCAACACATTGGCCCTGGAGGACTGAGCGGCATCGCGTGAGGTGGAGGTTGGGAAGGACTATGTGTCAAAGGGACGGACTGATGGATGCATGGAGCTTCACCACAGAGACCAGATGTTTGAATGATTTTAAATTTCAGAGACTCCGATAATAAAGCCTGATCATATCATGACATCACTGCCCGTCTCCGCCCCGTTTTCTCTGTCGCCCCTTTCTCATCCATCTGCCTCCCAGACCAGAGTCCACTGGGGGTCCACATTTCCACAGCAGGACCAGTCAACATCAACCAGGGCCGACTCCACCTGAATGTCGCCTGTCTCCGTTCCCACTAACAGAGAACTGGGCTGGTGAGCACGTCCCGTTGCTCAACGCTGGCTCCCGTTGAGACCGATCTTAGTTTTGATGAATTAGGCCTCAAGCACTTCTCAAGCTGATCCCAGATAAAATAGTTAATTCGCTGAGTGAGACATTACAAGAGTTTCAAAATGAAAGCATCACACCTGAGAGCAAAACGGATTCAATAAAGTTAATGTCATTACCGTTGGATGTTGAAAGAGAGCTCGTGTGAAAATGAATCTTTTCACAGCTTCACTTGCTCTCGTACCAAAATAAAAGCTGTAGTCGAAGCACTTTCATTCTAACTAGTGAAGATTGTTTTTTCCACTAATTGATTTTGCTGAAGTTGCAGCTCTTTTGAATTTTATTTGAAGGAAAAGTCTACACAGCTTCTAACAGAGCAACTGTTTCTTCTGAGAGCAGATTTGTGATAAACCAAAAGATCCCATCACCATCCTGGTTTGTAAATAATGTTCTCATGAGTTGCTCCTGAAGAAATAAAAGATTACTGTACCTCCAGTGTGTGTCTTGTCTTGAATAAGGGTTAGACACAATTTTATCAAATACTACAAATATGCATTTGTTGATATGAAATCATAAATGAGTGATTCATCTGCTAATTATTCAAACAGAACATAGCAGCAACCAACTAGCACTGCTTCACTGGTCTCAGCTTATGTGACGAGTTGGAACACATTTTAAAATATGCATGGAATGTATAGCAATAATAAAGGCAGTGAACCGTTCAGCTTTGGTGCCATTGATTTAAAAATAAAGATATTTATAGATTAAAATACTTTTGAGTAGTGAGATTTATTCTTAAGTATGTCCTCAATAAAATTCTAATGTTATATGAAACTACGGAGACATCAGCAATGTGACTTGATTCAATTAAGTAGGTTGTTTCTAAAATTAGCCTCATGACCTCCCTCAGTTGCCCAGGTAGTGTGATGAAGCCTTATTATCTTCCACTGACACGAAGACTAGTGAAATAATAAGAAATGAATCAACTTATAAAAAGGAGGAAAAACTACAGCAACCTAAACCAATTTTCATATTTAAACCTGATTGTATTGACAGCGACCTGAAATGATATTTGAACTTCTCCAAACCTGATTCATGTTCACATCAAAAAACTGACAGATATTTCCATTTAATCAAAGAGTTTTCTTGAAACACATAATGCTGTATGAGAAAGTTATTAAACATTTACCACAGACACATTCATACCTGCCACTGTGCTGATCCTAGATAGTCCAGCTCCTACTTTTATATTTCACATGATGAAAAATCTTATTAAAAACAGTAAACTGTCCAGTTATCTATCAGACGGCTCCAGAAATAGAAGTGAGACGAACAGGAAGGTGTTTGGAACTTATTTTTATTTTTATCAAGGCAGAAAGAAAATTACGAATCACAGTTGCTCAACATGAGATTACAGGTCACAGCAACAGAGGAAAAATAAGGACCTGATCTGAAATAAATAGTCTAGATCCAGCTTTACAATTCCTGCTTTAAGTTTTCTCAAAAAGAAAAATGTTGCCAAAGTAAAACTAACTGTTTCTTCTGTAGATATATAAAAAAAAAAAAAACACGTGCTGCTGTTGCTTTGGTTCTACTGTTCATCAGTTAGTCGCGGTGATAAGACTCAGAGTCGTGGCTCAAACTATGAACTTAAAATTAAAGAAGCATAAAATCTGGACACTGGTGACAGACAGCTAGACACAGGATAATGATGCTGCTGCTCACACACTGGGGAGGTTTACGCTCCCAGTGCACTTGTTCTGTCAGTGAGTCGCGGCAAGGTCACGGGCCAGAAGTAAGGTCAGACAGGTGTCAAAGGTCAGGTCAGAGGTCAGGAGGAGGACTTGATGTCGGTCGGTCGGTCGGGTCAGGTGTCAGTGTCATGACAGTCGCCTGGGGGACAAGAAGCTTCAGTGTTACTCACAGGAAGAGAAAGAACTCGACAGTTACTCGCTGACGTCTCATCACTGGTGGTAAAAAGTGATTGACAGGTGTTAACAGGTGTGTGTGTGTGTGTGTGTGGACGGAGAAGATTGCACATCTACAGCCTCTAATGGAAGAAGAATGGTTCTGAGAGTATATAGATGAGGAAAAGCCCTGCTAACAACTTAACCAGCTTTCTTTGTCACTGTAATGGAGAATTATTATAAAGAGGCAACGAGAAATACATAAGAAAAGACAGAGTAACGTAAACCTGACTCACAATCCGTCCTCAATGTGTCTCAGGTTAAATCTGTACTTTCATGTGGTTGAGCTCTATCTGATCATAAACCATCACGTTAAAGCCAGATTCATTAAATGGGATTAAAACAAATAACACATTGGTACTAAATGTGCTGTGATTCATCCTGGTCCCTGCAGCAGTGGACGTGGTACTTACCGCTCGCTTCAGTCCGGAGGTCTCAGTAGGTGCGAGGCCGTTTGTGCGACTCCTCTTTGGGAGGATCAGCCAGCATCACCTTCATCTTCACTCCGTTGACGACTCGACCGTGAAGCGCTGCCAGGGCGTCGTCTGCGCACTGCAGACAGACGGACGAGCAGGTTATATGAAGAGAGACAAACTTTACACAACCTCCATCTTTCTTTCTGTTTGTTATCAGTCCAGACTCTCACCTGTTTCTCTGCGTACTTCATGTACCCAACTTTCCTTCCTGGAACCAAATGGACCTCGATCAGTGAACCAAAGCGACTGTGGGGACAGACATAGAGACACAGTGGGAAGAAAACAACATTTAATTGAACTGCAGGAACATTTGTAAATGCTGATGGTCTGCTGCGTCATTGAAGAGCACTTAGCCCGATGCCCTCATCCCGACAAATGTGCAGTGACTCTGCTTTCGAGTTGTGATCGATTGAACCTATGACCCTCTGGTTAATGGACCATGATTCTGACCATTTGGTAACGTATATACACACAACGTGTTATTTTACTGATGAGCAAACAGTTCACATTTACAGACAAAGCAGGATGAACTGACCAGAAAACGTCCTCCAGCACATCCGGGGGCAGCTGGGCGGGGGAGAACACGACAAACAAGCGCTCCTTGGTCTTGCTGTCAGGTGGAGCGAGCTTCTTCAGCGGGGGAAGGTTGACGTCTGTCTGAACCCGAGACATTGTAGAGACGGAGGAAAAACCCTGGAGAAGAGAAGAAGAAACTCAACAACTTTCATATTTTTTTATTTTTACACCTGAAAACACCCAAGGTTAGTGTGTGTGTGCAATTACAAACTTTATTCCATTAATTATTTACCCTGCAAAATGTCATAAGTGTCAGAGGCCTGGAGGAATAATTACCCAGAACAGTAATTAACTTTGAAATGTTGTTTACCGGGTCTGTTTTGTGAAGTTTGGATTTCGTCTCTCAAACCACAGAAAATAAAACGTTTTTTCAGATTGAACAAATTGCACAGGCAGTTTGTGTTGTTGATTCCTTTGGTGCAGGTTCAATAAATGTGTGAAATACAAGAGCAATGCGCAGAAATCGAATCTTCTTTCATATAAAAGCTTTTAGAGGAGTCTGCGAGTGTTAATCTTACGCAAACACGATGCAAGTGACAATTGAAAAAGTGGGAAAATAACTCAAGAGGACAAACGGGTCGATCTGAGACCAGTTTGTAACTCAGGCATCGATTCTCTGGACTTACAGGAGGTTTCATCACTTGACTGTTGGAGGGACCGTTCCACACTGAAGACATCATCTGTGCTGCGACAAACTGCATCGCCATCCGACCTACAGGACTACACACACACAGACACACACAGATTCAAACAAACACCACATTGTCCACATTTTGCAACTCAGACATTGTTATTTCCTTCTTCATCTCTGCACCCGACGTGGAACAGTCACATCCACACATGATGAATATTTGACAACAAATAGAAGGTGAACATGAAAAATGTTGCTGTTTATTATCTGTGACATTTTTGGTCCCAATTCTTTAATTAATGGATGTATTAACTTTAAAAGGGCACTTCTGCTTCATGCCTCCATTAACGTCTGGTCCCGTTGTGTGTTTAGTACACACGTGTGTGTCTGTACCTGTTTCGGTCTTCTCCATCGTCAACGAAATTTACAACCAGTCTGTTTCCAGGTGGATGTTCAAACCCATTCAGCTTCTCTTTGGCATAAACCGCTGATCCCAGGTTACTGTAACGAATCAGTGCGTGACCTGAGAGCGCGGGACACAAACTAATGAGTTTCAAATTAAAATCAAGAAAATAATGTATGAACTTGTATTTAACAAGGATCTGACTCGTGTTCTGACAGAAGCAGTTAATCACAGACATCAGGTTGATCAAGCAGTTCACAAACACAACATTAAAGACATATTAGGTTTATTTAAATCCCGTATTAGATCGCTAACCTTTGCTCATTCCGTAGGAGTCTCTCTGCAGCTCGCAGTACTCCATACCAGGGATGATGTCAAACAGTGCAAAGATCTGCTCCTGAGTGACGGCCGCCCGCGTTGAGACCATCAGACTCCTCGTGAAGTCAGCGGAGCGGAAGTCCATGGCCTGGTAGTTCCCAGGGTCACCTGTAGAGGGACAAACATTAACCAAACACACTAAGAAGAAAATCCTACAGCTACGACTACAACATTGATTTGAATGATAAATGAAGAACTACGAAAGTTGGAAAACATCAAATTAAACAATGTTCCCTCCGCCCTCCACACACTTCACCCTCTTTTCTTTTCTGGTTGTTTCAATGACAGTGCGTGAATGTCAGTGGGTTTTAATCAGGTGCTGTGTAAATGGTAAATCGCTGACTAATGAATCATCTACAAACTCCGGCACATAGAGCTACATGGCCTCCATAAACAACCCACACAGTCACTGTGGCAGTTATGTCTTTTGTTTTTCATATTTTAGCTGATGTTTTAGTGTCTTAAACCAATTTACAGTTTAATATGTAACCTGGTGCTTTGCTGCCACCTACAGATCAGAGGAATAGTGGGAAACCACCGGCAGGAAAACAGGGACACACTCAGATAAGCATGACACGACTAAAGGGGCCAGTGTCTCTGTCTGAAATGCTTGTCAGATGGTTGGATGAGCCTCGTCCTGGATTGGCTGAAATTTTTATAACAGGTTTTGAGAACCAGTTCTAATAATTCTGATAGACAGTTTTACAGGATTTAGTATGGTGTCTCATTTTTGAAAGACTTAACTAGAGATGTGGTAAAAAAAAAAGAGACCAACCACTACAGAAAAGTCTGTAACATGGCGGTTGTTTGACACATATCACAATATCTGATTTGATTGCCAGTGCTGTGTTACAGTCACAAGTTCCTGCCAATTCATTTAAATAGGAGCCTGGTCCTGTTTTCAAGATGGCTGCAAAGTCTGTAGAACTTTGACTGAAGCTGATCATAGGCTTGAAAAACCTAAATCCAAATATGACAGAAAAAGCACAGATTTAAGATGCAAAGGAAGTGTTTGTACCCATTGGGGGGGCGTACTGGTTCATGGTGTCGTTACTGCCCATGTACTCCCCTCTGTTGGATCCCCCGCTGTAATCCTCTGTTGATGTAGCTTTGGTGCGAGGTTCAGCCAGGATCGCCCTGTAAGCTAATGACATCATCACAGTAATTAGAAACAACAATGACCAGTGGAGATTTAAACACACAGAGGAACGATCACACCAGGAAACACAGTAAATATTAAGGTAAATGTATCTTAGACATTCAGGCATGAGCGACACATTTTTTTTATCCTCTGCAATAAAAATGAGAATATCTCAGGAAATCTCCTGCCACTAGTTCTTGAGCAAATAAAGAAAGGAGTCTTACTTTTGTCACAGTTCTCTATGGCGTGTGCAGCCTGGGAGGGTTTGTAGTATCTCACGTAGCCCAAACCTTTACTTTCCCCCGTGAACTTGTTCTTGATGATCACACAATACTCAATATCTCCATACTCCTGAAAGACAAACAGAGATGGCAGTTATAGCCTGATGTAATGTTCTAGAAATGTCCCTGTTGTTATAAGCAGGTTTGACGTGTTCAATCAAATGTGAAAGACAAACTGTGTCAATTATTTTCTTTAGTTCAATTGTCTGAAAGGCCCAGAGGAAGTATGTGAGAGGGAGGTGTCTTTACTTTGAATGTGTCTTTGAGGTCCTCCTCTGAGAAGCTTTTAGGGATCATGACGAAGATCCTGGTCAGCTCTTCATCCTCAACGTCTCGGTGTCTCGTTGACGACCGTGACTGGGCAATGAATACCTGAGAGAAGGAACAGAATGGGTACAGATATTGTGTTAGAACTTTAAAAAACAGACAAATTTACAGTGAGACCGCCATAAATTAAAGTTTATCAAGCAATTACATGCTTTACTTGTTATATAACCTGAATTTCTAACATTTAAACATGAAAAACAGTGGGACTGGTGATTTTATCTATACATTTTAAGGGCTTGACTCAATTCAATTGAACTCTTTACCTTTTATTTGAACTCATTTATTTTATCCATGGACTTTGTAAGGCACACCTTGTTTGCTAGGTGCCAAGAAATAATGATTGAACCAACAACTTCTCCTTCTCTCTTGGTTTTAATGTTTTAGTCGGTTGCTTCAGAGACTCAGACAATACAATGGAATATAATAGACATTAATCTGCACTGATGGGAACACACATGACTCTCTCTCCTGTTCTGGTTCATCAAGACAATCCACATTCCGACCTGTTGTTCTCTAGGACTAACTGAGGTTTCAGGGGTTCACTGGATCAACTGGAAACACTGGGACACGCAGTTGTGATCAGAATCTAAATGAACCTTCACACCTACCTCATCTTAAACATCAGTAGACTTAATGTAAACCATCAACATCTGGAATAAGGAGTGAACTCACACTTCAAACACAGCTTCCTCTATCCAGTGTAGCTAGCCTAGCATGCTAACCAGCCACCCTCCATTGGTTTTAACGGACATTTAAAACAGCATTAGCATCAAACTGCGTTGACCCCCTCGTGTCCGCCGGGTCACAGTGTCCGCTTTACCTTGACGGGTTTCGACGCCTCCGCCAGCTGCTTCCCGTGCATCTCCTCCATGGCCAGGCAGGCCTGCGACGACTTGGAGAACTTGACGTAGCAGATGCCTTTGGACTCCTTGGTCTGCTTGTCCTTCACGACCCAGACGCCCTGGATGTCCCCGAACACGGAGAACGCGTCCCGCAGCGCATCCTCGGTGATGGAGCGGCTGGTGACCACGAAGAGCCGGCTGTTGGGCGGGTCGTCCAGGTTCTCGGTGGGCTGCTTGGTCGGGTACTCCTCCATGTTTGTTTCCTCTGTGATCAGTGAAGCGGCGGCTGTTGTTGGTGCTGCCTTCAACTGCGCCCCGGGACTTCCGGTTTCCGGTTTCCAATCATTAGCTTTGACAATCATCACAAAACAACCAGACAACAACAACCAAAACGGCTTTGAATTATTTAATAATTATTTGTATTCATTTTTATCTATGAAGATTGGTAATAAGTAAACAAACTAAATAGTTAGAGATGAAAAACTGCTAAATGAGTGAACGTTTACTGCCATCTAGTGTCTGGAGGGACTCAATGCACAATAATACTTCATAGAAAATACATATTTGATGATTAACAGTTTAAATTTATTACAAATAACGATAATTAAAAAGAAAATAAACATTCAACCGAGTATGTAGGACTTTAATTAAGAATATAATTTGTTTGTGAATATAAATACACATCTTTTCTGCATTGTTTAACACCTAAGCACTGATATGTCTCTGAATGAATCTACCGAAATATCAAATATTTTTTTAATATTAATTTATCTGTTAATTGTCAAGTAGATAAACACGTACAAGGAATTTGTTGTGGTATGTTTGGGCATAAACACAACATATCAGGTGAATTGAGGTAATCTGGGAAATTTGGGGCAATTATTATCTTCCGGGACCTATTCTGATATTTGTTTTAGAGATTAGATCAACATATTATACGTTTCTGTTATCCTTAAGATGTTTTCTTACCAGACCAGCAGAAAGAATTGACAAATCATAATCAGAGGAGGCATTGCAAAGCTTTTAGTTTTCTTTGTGCCTGCATTTTTCACTTTGTAATCACGTTTTACAAATTACTTGTTAAAAAAAGGTCTCCATCAACTTGCTTTATGCAGGTCAATGTCAATCATTAACACCGTATCATTTATGACAGATTCATATCCTTAACATTTATTTCATCAGCATCTTATGTCATTGCCCTTGTCATGCAATTCCAAGGGGCGGGACTTCTGACTCACACTTGCCCTGCCTGCTACTGTGACATCACCCCCATGAAGTTATGTGGTTTCAGTCACATGATGCGCACAAGAAAAATTCAAAGTGCTCACCGGCGAGAAACAGGGCTGCCTGCTTTCCCCTTTCCTCTTCCTTCTGTGGATTGACTGGATCATGGTACAATCTACCCACAATAAAAGGACTGCCATCCAGGGGAGTCTGACAGAACATCTGGAGGACCTCGACTTTGTGGATGACATCGTACTACTCTCCTATAGCCACCAACAGATGCAGGACAAATCCAAACTGCTAGGAAAAAATGCATCTGGACTTGGACTCAAAATAAATGGACCAAAAACCAAAGTAATGCGGATAAACCCCAAGAACATTGACCCAATAACCATCGGGGACGAGAAGCTGGAAGATGTCTTTAAATTTACCAACCTAGGAAGTGTGATAGCTGTTGATGGTGGGACAGAGGAGGACGTAAATACAAGAATTGGGAAAGCAAGAACAACATTCAACATCTTAAACAAAATTTGGAAAAGTAAAAAAATCTCCCTCAGGACGAAACTTCAAATATTTAACTCCAACGTTAAAACCGTGCTGCTCTATGGATCTGAAACCTTGAGAACCACCACTAACCTCACACACAAACTGCAAACCTTCATAAACCACTGCCTAAGAGTGACTATAACAGTGTGACGTATTAGTCACTGTCTACTGTAAATAAAGAGGAGCTTGACCTCGAGTTCAACACATCCAGGACATGTTTCAGATATCAGGTTGATTTGAACCTAACAAACACACTTCAGCTTTCCTGGAGCAGCTGCTGCATTTATTCACCAACTCACCGAGTCACACTGTGCCTGGGATTCTGTACTTTCTCTTTCTCTGGCTGCAACCGCTTTCAGACAGATCACAAAGAATGCATGTGGGCCTACGTCCGGTTTTCAAAATAAACTGTCGACATGGAGCCTATACAAAATGCATAATTGAAAAATAATTTATTGGATTAAATTCACAAAAAGTATATATCGTCTTACCCGAGTCATTTTTATGAATATTTGACTGTATCAATTAAGAGATTTTACAAAATAAGTCACACATTTTTAGCTTCAAGTAGCTCATTTCAGGGTATTTCAAAGTACTATAAAAACACTTTTACTCAATAATTCCAGAGAGAGACTAGATAGATAGATGGATGGATATTTTATTAATCCCCTTGGGAAATTAAGGTCATCCAGTAGCTTATACACTTATACACTTAACCAACATACATACATAAAACACATATACATAGGTAGAACATTGCAGATACAGGTACATGAATGGGTCTGACCCTATGGTACAGAATGAAATGATGTGTTTGTGTCAGTGTCTAGTATGAAAGTGTTATTGTGCTGCTGGAGTGGATAGTACAAACAGATAAATATAAGTATAATAACAACAACATATATATAAATATATAAGAATATGTAAGTGGTAAAAGGCAAAAGTCTGTGCATGGGGCTACTATAGCCAGTAAAGGAATGGACAGTGGGTTGGTATATGATGAGATGAGAAGATGTAGAGAAGTATGCCTGTGTTCTGGACCTCTCTGACTACCCAAATACTGAATATCAAACATTTTTACTGTATAGATTAAGAGATTTTACAAAGTAACACAAACTGTTCAACACAACAGGCCCAAAATGTCCACTGTCTTCAGGACATCATCCCTCCGACACTTTCTGTTCCTTGTCTCTGCTGTGAACCTCCCATCATCAATTAGTTCCCAGCATGCTGCTGTTCTCAGAGGCCTGCTACTGTCTCCCCCTGGTGGTTGTTTTGAGGTAGTGGTCTAGAACGTGCATAAGAAGAATCTTCAACTACGTTTGTATAAAACGACCTAAGGTCAGTTTTGTATTAAATATGGTAAAATGTTATCAAACAGTTTCCTCAGAGACTAACAATCATAAATAAATAATTTGGTTCTACACACATGGAGATATACTGAGGGACAAAGGTGAAACAAAATAAAACAAAACTTAAACACATATATGTGACACTTTACAGAAGGTTTTTATATTCTGCTTGTGTTCTGTAATTTCAATATATACATAAATATATATATATAAAAAACATTCTTCATGCGAATAAACCCAATCGGTGTGGAGGGCCATCTAGTGGTAAAATTACATATTACAACAACCTCCTGATTCCTCTGGAGCTCTGTCTCCACTCTGCCTCCCAGCAGCAAGGCCCAGTCAGAGCCGCTCTACACACAAGCTGCTGCTGCTTCAGCCTCTGGATCCTCAGGACACAGCTCAGCCTCCGTCCACACACACCGTCCTCTTCACACTCAGATCCACATAGATCCCTCCCACCTGTTGAGAGAAGAAGACATCAGTGTTACAGAGACTCACTTCATCAGCTGTGAGTCAGTGATGCAGCACATCCAGTAGAAAGAGCAGCAGGGACTTCAGTCCTGTTCAGAGGTGGAGCAGCTTCCTCTCTGCTTCATGTTCACGTGTTGGAATGAACACGCTAAGAGCTCAGTGTGTGTCCTCTGCATGTCAAAGTGCAGAGTGGACACCTGAGAGGTGGATTTACTGCTGTTACAGGTGAAGCCATGTTTCACTGTGTGTTGATGAACATCTGCTTCTGACAAACTGGGACCAGATGAGACAGATGGACCTCAGCAGAGGTTCTGCTCTGTATAAAGAGCTCCTGGTTACCATGCTGATGAGGAGAGGCTTCAGTCCCACTGATCTCAGAGCTGTGACAAAGATCCACCTGATCAGTTCTTCACTGATGAAGTGAGAGAACAAACTGTCTCAGATCAGATGAAGACGTCACGTCTCTGTCCCTCGTGTGAGGCTGTCAGCTGTGGTCCAGCTTCATTTTCTGTTCACATGAAAACAAACAACTGTCGTCTTCACATCAACTCAATCACATGATCCCATGCAGCTTGTGGCTCGTCTGATTGGCCGACTGTTGTCTCTCTGTGTCTCTGTCCAATCCTGATGTCTGTCCTCATTGTCCTCTCACAGCTTCACTGAGGAAACACTGAGGCCTGAACTACGAAGACACTTCAACATGTCCAGGAGATCTTTCTGAGATCAGCTCAACTGAACCTGACAGACACAGTCAGGCTAAGTGGTCACATGACCCTGGTTATCAACTCGTTAAGTTAACTCAGGTTTTCCTCATAGAGATCTGAGCGTGCACATAAAAGGGGCGGGTTTACTGAGTATGACCAATCACATGACAGACAGCAGAGCCTCAAATTTCACAACCAGGATCAAACTGTTCTATAATAAAAATCAGAGGATTAATTCTCCAGCTGTCAGTCACTCACTTCCATTGTGTGTGATAAGGACTGAACTCTTTGTCTGTAGGAGTGAGACAGGTGACCTCAGGAGGCCTCAAGTAGTTTGGATGCAAATTTCAGTCACCTCTCGATTATTCAGCCAGTTGCAGCCATTTTAATTACAGTTCTTTGTATTTGTGTTATTAATAATACAGTTCATGGTTAAACTGTAAAATATCAAGTCTCAGTTACATTTCTTTGCCGTAAAGTTTGATAACGACATCTTAGGAATCATTGTTAAATCTTTATCATAAATTTATTGGCCGTTATATCGGTATCAGATTTTCTTTCAGTCCAATATCGATATGGTTTTTTAACGAACTCTCAGAAACTGATGCTTTAGGATGTGTCTGCTGATGCAGCTGAGATGAAGCTGTTAGAGCAACGTGACAAGAATAAAGTAGTTTACAGCATCTCCATGACAACAGGGTTATTCTTTAGAGCAGAATATTGTAATTCTCAGTTCAGAATAAACAGTAAACTTACTTTAAATGTTTCATCTGAAGCATCTGATGGTGGATGATCCGTGTTGGGTTTGTTCAAAAGAAATAATCATTAGAAGAAACCTCATATAATAAATTAACAGCAGAATTATTGAAAGTATTAATATTTACCTTTCATCTTCTAAAGTAGTAGAATCCTGCTCCAGCTCCTAATGCTACACACACAACGAGGACTCCGACCACAATTACTGCAGCTAAAAATGAAAAACATGTAATTCAGAGAGTAGAACTGTAGCATCAACAAAGTGCAGTGATGTGTCTTCAGTGTAAAGTGTAGTGTGTGTGTGTGTGTGTGTGTGTGTGTGTGTGTGTGGCCTCCTCGTTCCTGTTCTCCTGACAACATGTGGACATGATGCTCCTGATGAGCTGGAGGACGGAGCCCTGGGGGATCTGCTCCACCAGGAGGAACCAGGACTCACTGCACGAGCCTCAGGTCTGAGAGTCACTCTGAGGATTTCATCAATCAGTTCTCGTCTCATGGGATCTTACCTTTCTCTATCGTGACGTAGCTGTTGATGAAGTGCGTCTCCTCTTCACTACTGAGTTCACAGGTGAACGTTCCCTGGTGATCTGAAGATAAGTGGTGCAGCCTGAGGCTGCCTGACGCTGACACATCCTCCACCTGCTGCCTCCACTGCTCTGAGACGCTGTGGAGGCCGTCCACCCCGGTCTGGTTCACAATGATCTGCCTGTGGTTGAATTTCCACACCCAGTGTGTCGGGGGTTTGGTGTTTGGAGCAGTGCAGTGGATTGTTGTTGTTGTTTTAAACGGTGACACACTGACGGGAGCTGAAAAGAAAAGGGATCAAATAATATCATCGTTGTCAGAATGTGGTTTCAGGCTCTGATGAGACTTTCTGAACATTCTCTATCATCAGAATGATTCATGTGGAGGAGGGTGTGGCCTTGGAATGATGAACTGAACTAGAAGGTCACTCAGTGGAGCTGATATCTCCTCCAAGGCTCAACAGTCAATTCAAGCTGCACCACATCTCACACACATCAGTCCTCTCAGGGAAAATGTCCAGAAAGGTCCAATGTTAAAGAAAGAAAACAAATGGATCTGTTCAACGTTCCATTTGTTTGTTGGGCCTTAAGCAACATTACACAACAACTACTGGACAGATTTCCATGAAACTTGGCAGGAAGGTGTGTGAAGGTGACAAAGAAATAAACTAAGTAAAGATTGAGAATCAGCATTGATATAAAATGTAAGTTATCTGTAGGAGCAGATATAAATATGCAGCAGTCGGTGAAACAAGCAAAGGTTCAGTTCCATAGAGCAGATTCAACGTACTGGGTTGATACCACACCGCGCTCCTCCTGCCATGGCGAGTGCTGATGCTGCAGATCAGAACAGAGTCTCTGTCTGACAGTGTCAGTGTGCTGCTGATCTCATAGAGCTGCTGCTCCGTCTCCTTCACTGTGGTTTGGTTCTGAAGGGTCAAGTTGGACGGAGGCCTGGTGGACCAGGTGAGCTGCGGCTCGGGGTAGATCCCCTCTGAGCGGCAGGTGAAGCTGTCCTCCACCTGCTCAATGTCCACGTGACGCACCGGAGCTGCAAAACAACATTTCTCTTTTATAACTCATTGATCATCTTTGCCTCATTCACTGTGTAGCTCTTCATTAATTTGACATATTTTGCTTATTATTTAACACTTTACATATGAGCCTTTATGTGGTGCTGCTGACATCAGCTGTGTCTCAATTCAGGGGCTGCATTTGAAGACCGAGCTCCAACGAGTGGAACCGTCCCCGTCCAACCTGTCCCAGGATTCATTGCACTTTAGTGACTAACCATTTTTCAAAGAGGTAATGGTGCCGGCAAGCAACGAGACGTCCAATTCTTCAGTATCAGCTTCAACTCAACCCAACAGTACACATGTTAAACAAGGTAACAGAAATAAGAGACAAATATCATTTCTAGTATTTGTGTTCTGTTTCACTGTGAGTT
This sequence comes from Pleuronectes platessa, assembly GCF_947347685.1. Classification (NCBI taxonomy): domain Eukaryota; kingdom Metazoa; phylum Chordata; class Actinopteri; order Pleuronectiformes; family Pleuronectidae; genus Pleuronectes; species Pleuronectes platessa. The sequence continues at coordinate 24,225,913 of NC_070637.1, forward strand.
TCTTTACCATCTGCTCTCAGGTTGATAAATGACGCCTTGCTGCCTCCAGTGAGGGTGCTGGTGTAACACTCGTATCGGCCCTGGTCCTGAAGCTGCAGCCCCGTCAGCCTGATCGAGGCGTTTCCACTGGAGATCTGATCTGTGAACAGCGATGTCCGGCCTCTGAAGCGCTCGCCCTGGTATACAAACAGGTCTCTGACTCTGTAGTAGGTGTGGACACGAGTGTGTCCTGGTTCCACTTGCATCCAGTAAATGATTGGGTCTGGACCAGGTTGAAAACTGCAGGGTAAGATGCAGCTCTCCTCTAAAACGCAGGAGACCTCATCATCTGTGAGACACCGGGTAAAAAAACAACCAGTTCAGGATCAACTGTGGTGAATAGAAGCTTTTTTCAAAGTGCAATTAGAGCATTTGCTCACAGACGGATTGTGAATGTAAATATCCGGATGGAACTGTCTGTCTGTTTGGCTGTTGACAGTTAACATACAGTAGTTTTATCTGAGCTGCTTTCACAAAAACAACCTCCTGCCACACGAGGCATTGAAATGTATAACGTACATTTACTGTCAAACCAAACTAAAAGAGGCTCAGATTCACACCAAGTTGGAAAAACTGTGTGTTGATCACAGAAATGTTCATTTTGAAAATTTATTCTGAGATTCAGCAAAACTGAACTTTCTTTGCGATGAGAAAAAGTTAGGATCTGGAAATTTAGACTTAAAGAAAGATACATTTTTTTTGTATCCTGTGATCATCACCCAGTGTGAATGTAAGCTACTTTATTTAGTTGCCTTATTGTGAAGGTTTGGTCAGTGAATTTGTGTTTCCTGTCATCTTAAGCAGTGTTCCTGTATGGGACCTTTATTGTGAAGTGTCACCAGCGGAAGTGGTGGTTGTTTTGATTGAGCTTTGACTTGATGTGGAACATAAACAACATGTCTCCTTGTTCAAGTCCACATTGTTCAGTTCTTGTTTTACTGTGAAGTGTCAGTAAAGGAGAATTAAACCCTCGGCTCCATGAACATCAGACAAGTGAGAAACAACCAGTGAATCAGTGGAAAAACGTGTGATTCACAAATCTAAATTTGTCTCATAGAACTTGACAAGGAGTGACATCCTCTGTTCTTAACCCTCAACAAGAGAAAAATACAGAAAACAAATGTTAGAAACCTCAGAGAGTCACATGTGAGGATCTGTCCCAGGACAGACAGACGTGCTAAAGATCCTGCGTGTTACCTCTTTATATACAGTGGATATAAAAAGTCTACACACACCAGGTTTTTGTGATTTAATGTAAACATTATTTTTTACCCTTCTCCTGATTGATACCTTTCAACAATGAGATCCTTCTGATGCTTTGGAAGCTCTCTGCGAACCAGAGCTTTTGCTGTAAGATGCAACTAAGAACTGATGATGACTGATTACTATTGAACATGAGTTTGAATGTGATGTGATTCTGAACACAGCCACATCACCAGTTATAAGAGGGTGTGCACACTTATGAAACCATATTATTTAACCTTTTTTTTAACTAAATCCATTTTTTTCTCCAATTGAATTGTTCATGTTATAAGTCACATTAAAAGGTGGGAAAAGTTCTGACATGATTTGTCTTCGTATCATTTTTTTACATTACAAAAACCATTAAAAAAAGGGGTGTGCAGACTTTTTATATCCACTGTACAGTCTATGGTCTACACAGAAATGCTGGTGTGCTTTTATTTTTGATATGTGCAAAGGCAGCAATGCAATCATTTATCTTTATGACATTAATTTAAATTGTGTTTTAAGTTAATTTTCTTAAAACACATAAACACTGTCTATGCTGCAGTGAACCACACGGAGAGACCTGAACAGCATTTGGATTACAGAGCTGATATTTACAGAGCTGATATTTACAGAGCTGATATTTACAGAGCTGATATTTATTCTCTCTCTCTCACACACACACACACACACACACACACATACACACACACACACTTGTCTCTTCATCCAAGGTTAGGATCAAGAGGACAGTTGTACCTGTCTTTTCTCTCTCTCTCTCAAGTGTGTCTCTTTAATGTGGAATAGCCAGAGCGTAAAACACACACACCCTTCCACACACACACACACACACACACAGACACACACATGCTCATGCACTCACAGGGCAGTTTGATCAAAGGTGTGATGTCCAGCCTGTTATATTTATTCTCTCTCCCACACACACACACACACACACACACACACACACACTGTGTGAACTGTTTCACCTCCAGCTCAGTGAGAACATGTTTCTCTATGTTGTTATAAACCTTCACAATCATTTCTCATGTTTCCTGCTTCGTCTGATGGAAACCAACATGTCTGTACAAAGTACTACGTTCAAACAGAACCTGTGATTTCTGAGTAAGATCAGACTTCACGTACCTGCTGTGCTGAGAGTCCACATGATGAGGATCCACACAACCAGAAGCAAGAACACAGACATCTGTCTTTCATTCTGTGAGAACTGAATGTGGATCAATGGAAGAAGAGACGAGTTAACAGCTGGTTGGACTCATGACACCGAGTCAGAGCAGCTGAGGTTCAGACTCTGCAGAGTTCAGACTGTAGCCTCATACACTCTAAGTTCTATTGTGGACATAATGCAAAACTGAAAGTGACTGTAAAGTGCCCCCTCACATGTGGAGGTAAAACCTGCCAAGCGTTAAGAAAACAAGAGTTTACTCACCGAACAACCGGGTCTCCACTCTTCCATCTCTGTTACTGAAGAACAGGCCTGAAACCTGGTGAACTCCTAATAACCGAAGCTAAAGTCATAAAGACAAACGAACAGTGAACGAGTCAAAAGCTTCTCCAGCGACTGATCCCGACACGATCACAGTGGATGAGAGAAGTGAGAGAACACGGTGTAAATAAAGAGGAGCTTGACCTCGAGGTCAACACATCCAGGACATGTTTCAGATATCAGGTTGATTTGAACCTAACAAACACACTTCAGCTTTCCTGGAGCAGCTGCTGCATTTATTTACCGACACACCAACTCACACTGTGTCTGTGTTACTTTACTTTCTCTTTCTCGTGCTGCACCCTCTTTCAGACAACAAACTCCACCTCGGAGCATTTCAACATCAAAGCTCACTACAACATGTGTCGCCCACAGTCAGGACTGATCCGACTCCATCCATTAATAACTAAACACATGATCGTCAGTTTGTCTCCTAAATCATCTCAATGCATATCAAATTAAACAAATAAAAGTGAAGTAGTTCAGTTCTGGAACCGAGAACTTAATTCCAAATTTAAAAATATTACATATGAATGTGCATGAACAGAACTTTAGAGTCAACTTTAGACAACACTAAGTATAACTATATTACTACATAACTACATTACTTTATGCTTATAACTTTATAAGCTGTGTTATCAAATATATTTTGCGGCTCCAGTCAAGTTTATTTGGGGGAAGAGAGGCTGGAATGGTTCTTTTGATAGTAAAGGTTGCTGACCCCTGGTCTATAGGAAGGTTCAAGTTTCACAGTTCAGGTGAGGACATTTATCATGAGAATCTTTTGACTGGTCTGTTATGAGGATACTGGACCCATAAATATTAATAATTCCTCAGAAATTATTTCCACCACCGCATTAAAACACCTATAACCAAAATGAGACCATGGGTATAGTTTAAGTCCATTCATATTTATTTGCATGGTTGTGGCTGCTGATGAATAAATGTATGGTGGTTATACATTTGTAATGCACTAAACTGGTGGAGCACTGTCAGTCTCATTGTATCCTGCAAACTGACAATACAGCTTTCTCTTCAATGCTCTTCTATCTCCAAACTCTGTGAAATATATATAAACAATAAAATATGAATTGATAAAGATATAAAAAAGATCAAACTTACATATAGATTCATATTTTTCCACCATAGGGGAGAACGGGGTAATGTGAGAAATTTTTTTATTTGCTCCCCTCTAGGCGAGCTAAAATTATATATCAGTAAAATTTACACATTTCCAATTAATTCAGGATGTTTCCTAGCAATGGAAATGATCAGAATGTCTTCAGGACAAAGGGCAGTGAAAATATGATTGTTTTTTAAAAAGAGGTCTTGTGTCTCACTTAACCCCAGCTAAGGGGCCAAAGAAATCAAGGGGGTTAAGTGGTCCACTTACTTTTTCCACTTTAAAACTACCATAACAACACATGTTTTAATACTTAAAATCCTGACAGCTAGATTGACAACCACACATTCCAAAACTAATATTGGACTAGAAGCAGAATCATGGGGATTTTTCAATTAAGCACATTAATAATTATTACGATTCATGTGATCTCTCTGATTTCTCTGTCCAATTGGCAGGGACAGGGATATTGTTTTTCTCTGCATATTCAAATGCCAGTTCAGGGAACTTAACTGGAGCAAGGCCATGGAACTGGTCAGCTAGTTGTTTCAAGTGTTGGGCTCCTCCTCCATCTCATCTGTGAATATTCTCTTTGCCTCAGCTACTGCACCCCAGGCTACTGATTTTACTTTCCTTTCTCTTTTTTCTTTATGAATCTTTTGAGGGTTGTCTTGTCAATATTTCTATCCCCTCCAGCTTTTCTTAAGGACTTCTTTCCTTGCATGACCTCAGCGGCTGCACTCTCCATCTCTGCGAGGGGTGTTTGGCCCCAGGTTGTCTTCCTGGTGTAGTTTCTTGGCATGATGGCTTTTCTACAATTTTATGACATTAAAAATAAAACATATGTAATGTAATATTGCACTAAAATATGTTTAAGACTAAACTTAACTTGTGCTTCATGGTGGGGTAAAGTGAGACACTGTCCCTCTTTACCCCACAGCATTTGTCTCACTTTACCCCGAAGCCACAATTTTAGAAAAACAACATCTCTTAGCAATTCAGGCTAATCTTCAGCTAGCATCAACCACATGGTCTTATATGTTGGAAGTTCACGAACATGTATGATATAAGTTTTTCTACCTGATTCAATTTGTTTTGACACAACAGTTGAATAAGTTCAAAGCAAGAAAATTTACTTTTACATGCAAAAAACAAATTTTTGTGAAAAAACATACTTTGCACAGCACCAGCACCAACTTCTCCTTCATGGCAAGGGGGGAATGGGAGGGGCTTGAAAACATATTGGTCAAATGACCACAAATGTGTTCTGTTGCCTACATACAGGGGTGTTTCACATCACCCGCTCTCCCCTACAGAAAGATAACAAACAGATTTATGAAAAAAACATTTTAATAAAACAGTAGTTTTCTCTTTGTCCATCATAAAAACTCTTTTCTCTTCTCACTCCTCTGCTGCTGAAGCCTCGAAACTCTTTAAGAACAAGTAACACAAATAAATATTCTCATTTAAGAAATATTCGTAAGTTAGACAGATGTGTCACTCTGCTCGGGTCTTGTAAAAGAGCGGCAGATTAGATCAGCAAAATCGTTTCTCCATAAGTACAAAGTATATCCCATAATTCGGATCCTTTGGACGACGTGTTGTTTATAAAAATACATTTGAATAAAACATTAAATGTGCCATAACATGATGACCTCTCCACACAATAATCTTATTGTCATTATGACAATAGGTTTGACCTACTAACCCCACCAACCAGACTTATATTAAGACAGATTGCACTGACACCATTTCAAAACACTGCTTTCAGTAAGTCATTAGCAAGTAGTGCATTGGAATTGTCCAAAGTGGACATACTATAAACTATAAATATAAGAATATAAGTTGAGAAAAGTGTCTCCATAAAATAACACAAACTGTTCAACACAACAGGCCCAACATGTCCACTGTCTTCAGGACATCATCTCTCAGACACATTCTTCACGTAAATAAACACAATGGGTAGCGAGGGCCATCTAGTGGTGAAGTTACATATTACAACAACCTCCTGATTCCTCTGGAGCTCTGTCTCCACTCTGCCTCCCAGCAACAAGGCCCAGTCAGAGCCGCTCTACACACAAGCTGCTGCTGCTTCAGCCTCTGGATCCTCAGGACACAGCTCAGCCTCCGTCCACACACACTGTCCTCTTCACACTCAGATCCACTCAGTTCTCCCACCTGTTGAGAGAAGAAGACATCAGTGTTACAGAGACTCACTTCATCAGCTGTGAGTCAGTGATGCAGCACATCCAGTAGAAAGAGCAGCAGGGACTTCAGTCCTGTTCAGAGGTGGAGCAGCTTCCTCTCTGCTTCATGTTCACGTGTTGGAATGAACACGCTAAGAGCTCAGTGTGTGTCCTCTGCATGTCAAAGTGCAGAGTAGACACCTGAGAGGTGGATTTACTGCTGTTACAGGTGAAGCCATGTTTCACTGTGTGTTGATGAACATCTGCTTCTGACAAACTGGGACCAGATGAGACAGATGGACCTCAGCAGAGGTTCTGCTCTGTATAAAGAGCTCCTGGTTACCATGCTGATGAGGAGAGGCTTCAGTCCCACTGATCTCAGAGCTGTGACAAAGATCCACCTGATCAGTTCTTCACTGATGAAGTGAGAGAACAAAGTGTCTCAGTCCAGTTTGGGACATGAAGGTAAATATCAGATCAGACATGTTGGACCATTGTTTCATTTATCTCCTTCTTCTCTGTGTGTTGTTCACTGAGCAGGTTTGTGTAATTAAACACTGTTTAAAGTAGGGATGGCTCCTGACAGTCACTTCCTGTTTATTTCTATAGAGTTCTCGGCCTCAGTCCACATGTTATTTACTGACACTTTCTTAGTGATCAGGAGCAGGTGAGTGCAGGTGAATGGAGTTGATGAGGTGGACGTGACTGACAGGCTGGGTGAGTGACAGATGACTGAGGGACAGTGAGCAGAGCAGAACTGAGACATTTTAAATAAATAATGACCCAATGAGAAAGAAAGTCTGAAAAGTGAAGAAGGATTTAAGGACCTCAGAGTCTCCAGTCGACAGTTTGGATTCTCCAGTCCAGAACACAGCTCCTTCACTCTTGATTCCTGCAGCTCGTTGACCCTCAGATCCAGTTCGGTCAGAAGTGAGGGGTCTGACTTCAGAGCTGAGGCCACAACTTTACACTGAGTCTTTGAGAGTTCACCTTCACCGTATCTGTAATAAAAGAAAATATCTGTTAGAATAAAATCAGAAAACACAACATTCATACAAAACGTGATCATGTGACCCTCACCCTGGTAAATCCCCTCTTTGCCTCATGAACATGTTAAAAACTCCTCAAGAGAATCCTTCAGATTTGATTCAAAAGTTCATTCAGACTAACAGAGGAACTCATAAGATCAGGTGGTCAAAGGGCAAAGGTCAAGGTCACACAGCATGTTCATGGCCTGTTGAAGTCTCAAGTCTGTCTTTAGGGGATTTCTTCACATTTTGACCAGTTGGACTCAAAGAAACTGATTAGATTTAAGTGGGCAAAGGTCAAAGGTCACAGTGACCTCATATTATTGTGAATGCAACATGACAGGAACCATCATCCTCATATCCTACACACACACACACACACACACACACACACACACACACACACACACACACACACCTTCCAAAAACCCACTTAGGAGGGTCACACTCATATTTATTAATTTTATCATTTCTATTAAAGGCTGAATGCACGAGCCTAAATATATGCAAATGAAGTTGTGCAACTTTATCTGTTCAATGCACAATATACACATTAATATGAATTCATATTTATAGCATCTGTTCAATCTTTATCTTTTCCGTTCAACAATGTTCTGCAGAGTTCTGCTACTGCAGCACAATGTTTTTGACAAAGGCTTTGACTTGAATATGGTCATAAATATGAATATTACCTTTTATATAAGTACATATTGAACATTAGTTCTCCAGCTGTCAGTCACTCACTTCCATTGTGTGTGATAAGGACTGAACTCTTTGTCTGTAGGAGTGAGACAGGTGACCTCAGGAGGCCTCAAGTAGTTTGGATGCAAATTTCAGTCACCACTCGATTAATCAGCCAGTTGCAGCCATTTTAATTTCTTAATTTAGTTTTTAATTTGTATTTGTGTTATTAATAATACAGTTCATGGTTAAACTGTAAAATATCAAGTCTCAGCTACATTTCTTTGCCGTAAAGGTTTGATAACGACATCTTAAGAATCATTGTAAAATCTTTTTCATAGATTTATTGGCCGTTATATCGGTATCAGATTTTCTTTCAGTCTAATATCGATATGGTTTTTTAACGAACTCTCAGAAACTGAAGCTTTAGGATGTGTCTGCTGATGCAGCTGAGATGAAGCTGTTAGACCAACGTGACAACAATAAAGTACTTAACTATATCTCCATGACAACAGGGTTATTCTTTAGAGCAGAATATTGTAATTCTCAGTTCAGAATAAACAGTAAACTTACTTTAAATGTGTCGTCTGAAGCATCTGATGGTGGATGATCCGTTTTGGGTTTGTTCAAAAGAAATAATCATTAGAAGAAACAGCACATAATAAATGAACAGCAGGATTATTGTAAGTATTAATATTTACCTTCAGTCTTATAAAGTAGTAGAATCCTGCTCCAGCTCCTAATGCTACAAACACAACGAGGACTCCGACCACAACTGAACCTGAAAAACATGTAATTCAGAGAGTGAACTGTAGCATCAACAAAGTGCAGTGATGTGTCTTCAGTGTAAAGTGTAGTGTGTGTGTGTGCGTGTGTGCGTGTATGTGTGTGTGTGTGTGTGTGTGTGTGTGTGTGTGTGTGTGTGTGTGTGTGTGTGTGTGTGTGTGTGTGTGTGTGGCCTCCTGGTTCCTGTATGTTCTCCTGACAACATGTGGACATGATGCTCCTGAGGAGCTGGAGGACGGAGCTCTGGGGGATCTGCTCCACCAGGAGGAACCAGGACTCACTGCACGAGCCTCAGGTCTGACAGTCGCTCTGAGGATTTCATCAATCAGTTCTCGTCTCATGGGATCTTACCTTTCTCTATCGTCACATAGCTGTTGATGAAGTGCGTCTCCTCTTCACTACTGAGTTCACAGGTGAACGTTCCCTGGTGATCTGAAGATAAGTGGTGCAGCGTGAGGCTGCCTGACGCTGACACATCCTCCACCTGCTGCCTCCACTGCTCTGAGACGCTGTGGAGGCCATCGACCCCGGTCTGGTTCACAATGATCTGCCTGTGGTTGAATTTCCACACCCAGTGTGTCGGGGGTTTGGTGTTTGGAGCAGTGCAGTGGATTGTTGTTGTTGTTATTAACGATGACACACGGACGGGAGCTGAAAAGAAAAGGGATCAAATAATATCATCGTTGTCAGAATGTGGTTTCAGGCTCTGATGAGACTTTCTGAACATTTTCTATCATCAGAATGATTCATGTGGAGGAGGGTGTGGCCTTGGAATGATGAACTGAACTAGAAGGTCACTCAGTGGAGCTGAGTTCTCCTCCAAGGCTCAACAGTCAATTCAAGCTGCACCACATCTCACACACATCAGTCCTCTCAGGGAAAATGTCCAGAAAGGTCCAATGTTAAAGAAAGAAAACTAATGGATCTGTTCAATGCTCCATTTGTTTGTTGGGCTTTAAGCAACATAACACAACAACTACTGGAAAGATTTCCATGAAACTTGGCAGGAAGGTGTGTTATGGGTCAGGCTCAGAGAAGAACTCATCACATGTTTGTGTGGATCCAGGATTTGTTGTTTTTTACCATTAACATTGTGAGAGAGGTAGTTTTTCAACATTTTCATTGATTTCCCTGCGAATAACTGATGAAGGTGAAAAAACAATCTGACAAATTTAGAGGACTGATATTTATGAGTGTGTGAAATTTGGTGCAGATCTTGGACCTGGTGAATTTCAATGTGGTTTCATAAGGAGACTGTTGGGCCTTGTGGAGGTCTGAGCTCTACTGAGTGACCTGTGGCCCACGTTCCATCCTCACAACTAGTTTAGTGGAAATCTGTTCAGCAGACAAAGAAACAAACAAAGTAAAGATTGAGAATCAGCATTGATATAAAATGTAAGTTCTGTTATGTTAATATAGGAGCAGATATAAATGTGCAGCAGTAGGTGAAACAAGCAAAGGTTCAGTTCCATAGAGCAGATTCAACGTACTGGGTTGATACCACACCGCGCTCCTCCTGCCATGGCGAGTGCTGATGCTGCAGATCAGAACAGTGTCTCTGTCTGACAGTGTCAGTGTGCTGCTGATCTCATAGAGCTGCTGCTCCGTCTCCTTCACTGTGGTTTGGTTCTGAAGGGTCAAGTTGGACGGAGGCCTGGTGGACCAGGTGAGCTGTGGCTCGGGGTAGATCCCCTCTGAGCGGCAGGTGAAGCTGTCCTCCACCTGCTCAATGTCCACGTGACGCACCGGAGCTGCAAAACAACATTTCTCTTTTATAACACATTGATCATCTTTGCCTCATTCACTGTGGAGCTCTTCATTAATTTGACATATTTTGCTTATTATTTAACACGTCACATATGAGCCATTATGTGGTGCTGCTGACATTAGCTGTGTCTCAACTCAGGGGCTGCAGTTGAAGACCGAGCTCCAACGAGTGGATCCGTCCCCGTCCAACCTGTCCCAGGATTCATTGCACTTTAGTGACTAACCATTTTTCAAAGAGGTAATAGTGCCGGCAAGCAACGAGACGTCCAATGCTTAAGTATCAGCTTCAACTCAACCCAACAGTACACATGTTAAACAAGGTAACAGCAATAAGAGACAAATACCATTTCTAGTATTTGTGTTCTGTTTTCACTGTGAGTTTCTTTACCATCTGCTCTCAGGTTGATAAATGACGACTTGCCGGCTCCAGTGATGGTGTTGGTGTAGCACTCGTATCTGCCCAGGTCCTGAAGCTGCAGCCCCGTCAGCCTGATCGAGGCATTTCCTCTGGAGATCTGATCTGTGAACAGCGATGTCCGGCCTCTGAAGCGCTCACTCTGGAGATCAAACTGGTCTCTGTCACTGTAGTAGGAGTGGACACGAGTGTTTCCTGGTTTCACCTGCATCCAGTAAATGACTGGGTCTGGACCAGGTTGAAAACTGCAGGGTAAGATGCAGCTCTCCTCTAAAACACAGGAGACCTCATCATCTGTGAGACACCGGGTAAAAAAAACAACCAGTTCAGGATAAACTGTGGTGAATAGAAGCTTTTTTCAAAGTGCAGTTAGAGCATTTGCTCATAGACGGATTGTGAATGTAAATATCCTGATGGAACTGTCTGTCTGTTTTGCTGTTGACAGTTAACATACAGTAGTTTTATCTGAGCTACTTTCACAAAAACAACCTCCTGCCACACGAGGCATTCAAATGTGTAACGTACATTTACTGTCAAACCAAAGATATGAACTAAAAGAGGCTCAGATTCACACCAAGTTGGAAAAGTTCTGTGTTGATCACAGAAATGTTCATTTAGAAAATTGACTTTGAGATTCATCAAAATCTGAACATTCTTTGAAACGAGAAGAATTTAGGATCTGGAAATTTTGACGTAAAGAAAGATTATTTTTTTAGAATACTGTGTGTGTGTGTGTGTGTGTGTGTGTGTGTGTGTGTGTGTGTACACAAAATAACACACTCGCACACCGACTTTCAAAGAAACCCTCTCTATAAACCTCTGGTATAAACACAGCTTAGCTGCAGAACCGGTTGATCATCACCAAGTGTGAATGTAAGCTAAACTAGGGCTACGTTGTAGCACTTGCGGGCCCGAGCACCCGCACGTTGAAGCCTGTTGCGGTCGGTGGAGAGAGCGATCGATGACCAAGCGCACATCATCGATCGAGCATGCACTTCTCCACGTTGCATGCGTTTTGCGCTCTGCGGCAGTAGGTTTGCCAGTAGGTGGCGCCATCACTATTATTACGCACAGACATATATATCTGTTCATGTAGGCGCTCTGATGTAGCGTGAGCAATTTTGTGTCAATCGGACAATGTTAACACAACTTAATTTTCACACTGATCAGTAGGTGGCGCTCTGACCCTGAACTAATATTTATATGTGGAGCTGTTCAGATCAGTATTGTGATCATAGGTCAGTAGTTTGGAGCCGGTTGGATAATGCAGAGTGGATTAACAAAGTACTTCCTGTTTCCTGGCGAATCAGTAGGTGGCGCTATGACACTGAGGAAATATTGAGACATAGAGCTGTTCAGGCTTGTACTCTTATCATGTGACAGAAGTTTGGTAGTGATAGGACAATGCACAGTGGACTTATGATAACATCGTGTCCTTTGGCGAAGGAAAATCCTTCGCCGCACATCAATGTTTACATGGTTTGAGGAAACGTCACAATTCTGACCATGATCTAATGACTTGACTGATCTGATTTGAGCTGTATATTGTAAATCAGCCAGGAGCAGTTCATCAAAGTATAAAACATGTCACTTCCTGTAGCCACCAGGGGGCGCTGTAATTTCAAGTCATAATTTCTGTGTAGATGTCATCAGGATGGCACCCTTGTCTTACATGTCTAGTTTGGACTCGATTGGACAATGTATGTCCGAGATACAGAACCTCGTGTTTTGATGGCGTTTAATCAAACTCAAGACGCCACGCCACGGTCACACGGTGTGACGAAAGGTCAATCTCTTAATCACTTTTTATCTCCATCTTGTTGTGATGGCACTGATCTTAATTTGAAGTTAATCTGATGAAAGCCCTGGGACAAGTGCATCAAGTAAAAATGTGGAATATGGAAAAAAAATGGCCACTTAATCCAAAATGGCGGCCTCCCTGTTTGGTCAAGCATACCTATCCAAGATATTTTTTTGTTTGTTATGAAACGACACATGTCCCGATAGATTTGTATAAATGTCGGCCATCGTAGTGCCGGGGTTGCCCTATAGGGGGCGCTGGTCAGTTTTTTTGCCACGCCCATTTCTTAAAACCATATGAATATCTTCAGGGGGGGGCTGTTGTTACACACATGTAGTTTGAGAGAGATAGAATCATGAACACTGAAGTTACAGCAATTTCGTGTTTCACGGCGAGTTGATGAACTTTAATGCCACGCCATTCATATGGCGTTTGACGAAAAGTCACGGTAATCTTATGTCTTCATTGTCAATGTCTTGAGACCCATTTGATACAGTTTGACATGGTTGAGGTCAGTGGATGAGGAGAAATTCATCCAAGTGTAAGACAAGCAAAAAACAAGACATTTCCTGTTGCCACCAGGGGGCGCTGCGGTTTTAAGTCATCATTTATGCATAGATGTCATCAGGCGGGGACTATTGTCTTACATGTCTAGTTTGGACTTGATTGGAACATGTATGTCCGAGATACAGATGCCCGTGTTTTGATGGCGTGTAACCAATTTTTAACGCCATGCCACGGTCACACGGTGTGATAAAAAAAAAATCCCTCAATCATTTTTTATCTCCATCTTGTTGTGATGACACTCATCTGAATTTGAAGTTGATCTGATGAAAGCCCTGGGACAAGTACGTAAAAGTAAAAATGTGGGATATTGCCAAAATGGCCACTAAAAGCAAAATGGCGGACTTCCTGTTGCGTTTTTCATAATGCTCCATGAGACTTTTTTTCATGACTGGTCACGATACACCTATATCCAGATTTTGATGAAAATCCGTTATGTGGAAACCTAGGGGCTGGTTCCAGGGGGCGCTGTAGAGCCATTTTGCCACGCCCAATTCCAATTACTCCAGAATACTAAAATATCCGCAGACCTTGAATTTCCTGCAAAGTTTCATAACTTTTTGAGCATGTCTAGACCCTGAAAAAGCCCCCCAAAGGGAAATAATAATAACTAGGGCTACGTTGTAGCACTTGCGGGCCCGAGCACCCGCACGTTGAAGCCTGTTGCGGTCGGTGGAGAGAGCGATCGATGACCAAGCGCACATCATCGATCGAGCATGCACTTCTCCACAATAAATGCGTTTTGCGCTCTGCGGCAGTAGGATTGCCAGTAGGTGGCGCCATCACTATTATTACGCACAGACATCTATTTATCTGTTCATGTAGGCGCTCTGATGTAGCGTGAGCAATTTTGTGTCAATCGGACAATGTTAACACAACTTAATATTCACACTGATCAGTAGGTGGCGCTATGACCCTGAACTAATATTTATATGTGGAGCTGTTCAGATTAGTATTGTGATCATAGGTCAGTAGTTTGGAGCCGGTTGGATAATGCAGAGTGGATTAACAAAGTACTTCCTGTTTCCTGGCGAATCAGTAGGTGGCGCTATGACACTGAGGAAATATTGACACATAGAGCTGTTCAGGCTTGTACTCTTATCATGTGACAGAAGTTTGGTAGTGATAGGACAATGCACAGTGGACTTATGAAAACATCGTGTCCTTTGGCGAAGGATGATCCTTCGCCAAACATCAATGTTTACATGGTTTGAGGAAATGTCACAATTCTGACCTTGATTCAATGACTTGACTGAGCTCATTTGAGCTGTATATCTTAAAGCAGCCAGGAGCAGTTCATCAAAGTATAAAACATGTCACTTCCTGTAGCCACCAGGGGGCGCTGTAATTTCAAGTCATAATTTCTGTGTAGATGTCATCAGGATGGCACCCTTGTCTTACATGTCTAGTTTGGACTCGATTGGACAATGTATGTCCGAGATACAGAACCTCGTGTTTTGATGGCGTTTAATCAAACTCAAGACGCCACGCCACGGTCACACGGTGTGACGAAAGGTCAATCTCTTAATCACTTTTTATCTCCATCTTGTTGTGATGGCACTGATCTTAATTTGAAGTTAATCTGATGAAAGCCCTGGGACAAGTGCATCAAGTAAAAATGTGGAATATGGAAAAAAAATGGCCACTTAATCCAAAATGGCGGCCTCCCTGTTTGGTCAAGCATACCTATCCAAGATATTTTTTTGTTTGTTATGAAACGACACATGTCCCGATAAATTTGTATAAATGTCGGCCATCGTAGTGCCGGGGTTGCCCTATAGGGGGCGCTGGTCAGTTTTTTTGCCACGCCCATTTCTTAAAACCATATGAATATCTTCAGGGGGGGGCTGTTGTTACACACATGTAGTTTGAGAGAGATAGAATCATGAACACTGAAGTTACAGCAATTTCGTGTTTCACGGCGAGTTGATGAACTTTAATGCCACGCCATTCATATGGCGTTTGACGAAAAGTCACGGTAATCTTATGTCTTCATTGTCAATGTCTTGGGACCCATTTGATACAGTTTGACATGGTTGAGGTCAGTGGATGAGGAGAAATTCATCCAAGTGTAAGACAAGCAAAAAACAAGACATTTCCTGTTGCCACCAGGGGGCGCTGCGGTTTTAAGTCATCATTTATGCATAGATGTCATCAGGCGGGGACTATTGTCTTACATGTCTAGTTTGGACTTGATTGGAACATGTATGTCCGAGATACAGATGCCCGTGTTTTGATGGCGTGTAACCAATTTTTAACGCCATGCCACGGTCACACGGTGTGATAAAAAAAAAATCCCTCAATCATTTTTTATCTCCATCTTGTTGTGATGACACTCATCTGAATTTGAAGTTGATCTGATGAAAGCCCTGGGACAAGTACGTAAAAGTAAAAATGTGGGATATTGCCAAAATGGCCACTAAAAGCAAAATGGCGGACTTCCTGTTGCGTTTTTCATAATGCTCCATGAGACTTTTTTTCATGACTGGTCACGATACACCAGTGTCTAGATTTTGGTGAAAATCGCTTATGTGGAAACCTAAGGGCTGGTTCCAGGGGGCGCTGTTGAGCCGTTTTGCCACGCCCATTTCCAAATACTCCAGATTACGTAAATTTTCACCACTCTCTAATTTACTGGAAAGTTTAAAAACTTTTTGAGCACGTTGAAGCCCTCAAAAAGCCAATTCATTGTTCGGAGAATAATAAGAATAACTAGGGCTACGTTGTAGCACTTGCGGGCCCGAGCACCCGCACGTTGAAGCCTGTTGCGGTCGGTGGAGAGAGCGATCGATGACCAAGCGCACATCATCGATCGAGCATGCACTTCTCCACAATAAATGCGTTTTGCGCTCTGCGGCAGTAGGATTGCCAGTAGGTGGCGCCATCACTATTATTACGCACAGACATCTATTTATCTGTTCATATAGGCGCTCTGATGTAGCGTGAGCAATTTTGTGTCAATCGGACAATGTTAACACAACTTAATATTCACACTGATCAGTAGGTGGCGCTATGACCCTGAACTAATATTTATATGTGGAGCTGTTCAGATTAGTATTGTGATCATAGGTCAGTAGTTTGGAGCCGGTTGGATAATGCAGAGTGGATTAACAAAGTACTTCCTGTTTCCTGGCGAATCAGTAGGTGGCGCTATGACACTGAGGAAATATTGACACATAGAGCTGTTCAGGCTTGTACTCTTATCATGTGACAGAAGTTTGGTAGTGATAGGACAATGCACAGTGGACTTATGAAAACATCGTGTCCTTTGGCGAAGGATGATCCTTCTCCAAACATCAATGTTTACATGGTTTGAGGAAATGTCACAATTCTGACCTTGATTCAATGACTTGACTGAGCTCATTTGAGCTGTATATCTTAAAGCAGCCAGGAGCAGTTCATCAAAGTATAAAACATGTCACTTCCTGTAGCCACCAGGGGGCGCTGTAATTTCAAGTCATAATTTCTGTGTAGATGTCATCAGGATGGCACCCTTGTCTTACATGTCTAGTTTGGACTCGATTGGACAATGTATGTCCGAGATACAGAACCTCGTGTTTTGATGGCGTTTAATCAAACTCAAGACGCCACGCCACGGTCACACGGTGTGACGAAAGGTCAATCTCTTAATCACTTTTTATCTCCATCTTGTTGTGATGGCACTGATCTTAATTTGAAGTTAATCTGATGAAAGCCCTGGGACAAGTGCATCAAGTAAAAATGTGGAATATGGAAAAAAAATGGCCACTTAATCCAAAATGGCGGCCTCCCTGTTTGGTCAAGCATACCTATCCAAGATATTTTTTTGTTTGTTATGAAACGACACATGTCCCGATAGATTTGTATAAATGTCGGCCATCGTAGTGCCGGGGTTGCCCTATAGGGGGCGCTGGTCAGTTTTTTTGCCACGCCCATTTCTTAAAACCATATGAATATCTTCAGGGGGGGGCTGTTGTTACACACATGTAGTTTGAGAGAGATAGAATCATGAACACTGAAGTTACAGCAATTTCGTGTTTCACGGCGAGTTGATGAACTTTAATGCCACGCCATTCATATGGCGTTTGACGAAAAGTCACGGTAATCTTATGTCTTCATTGTCAATGTCTTGGGACCCATTTGATACAGTTTGACATGGTTGAGGTCAGTGGATGAGGAGAAATTCATCCAAGTGTAAGACAAGCAAAAAACAAGACATTTCCTGTTGCCACCAGGGGGCGCTGCGGTTTTAAGTCATCATTTATGCATAGATGTCATCAGGCGGGGACTATTGTCTTACATGTCTAGTTTGGACTTGATTGGAACATGTATGTCCGAGATACAGATGCCCGTGTTTTGATGGCGTGTAACCAATTTTTAACGCCATGCCACGGTCACACGGTGTGATAAAAAAAAAATCCCTCAATCATTTTTTATCTCCATCTTGTTGTGATGACACTCATCTGAATTTGAAGTTGATCTGATGAAAGCCCTGGGACAAGTACGTAAAAGTAAAAATGTGGGATATTGCCAAAATGGCCACTAAAAGCAAAATGGCGGACTTCCTGTTGCGTTTTTCATAATGCTCCATGAGACTTTTTTTCATGACTGGTCACGATACACCTATATCCAGATTTTGATGAAAATCCGTTATGTGGAAACCTAGGGGCTGGTTCCAGGGGGCGCTGTAGAGCCATTTTGCCACGCCCAATTCCAATTACTCCAGAATACTAAAATATCCGCAGACCTTGAATTTCCTGCAAAGTTTCATAACTTTTTGAGCATGTCTAGACCCTGAAAAAGCCCCCCAAAGGGAAATAATAATAATAATAATAATAAAAATCCTTACAGATTCAATAGGGCCTCTCACCATTCGGTGCTCGGGCCCTAACTAGGGCTACGTTGTAGCACTTGCGGGCCCGAGCACCCGCACGTTGAAGCCTGTTGCGGTCGGTGGAGAGAGCGATCGATGACCAAGCGCACATCATCGATCGAGCATGCACTTCTCCACGTTGCATGCGTTTTGCGCTCTGCGGCAGTAGGTTTGCCAGTAGGTGGCGCCATCACTATTATTACGCACAGACATATATATCTGTTCATGTAGGCGCTCTGATGTAGCGTGAGCAATTTTGTGTCAATCGGACAATGTTAACACAACTTAATTTTCACACTGATCAGTAGGTGGCGCTATGACCGTGAACTAATATTTATATGTGGAGCTGTTCAGATCAGTATTGTGATCATAGGTCAGTAGTTTGGAGCCGGTTGGATAATGCAGAGTGGATTAACAAAGTACTTCCTGTTTCCTGGTGAATCAGTAGGTGGCGCTATGACACTGAGGAAATATTGACACATAGAGCTGTTCAGGCTTGTACTCTTATCATGTGACAGAAGTTTGGTAGTGATAGGACAATGCACAGTGGAATTATGAAAACATCGTGTCCTTTGGTGAAGGATGATCCTTCGCCAAACATCAATGTTTACATGGTTTGAGGAAATGTCACAATTCTGACCTTGATTCAATGACTTGACTGAGCTCATTTGAGCTGTATATCTTAAAGCAGCCAGGAGCAGTTCATCAAAGAATAAAACATGTCACTTCATGTTGCCACCAGGGGGCGCTGTGATTTCAAGTCATAATTTCTGTGTAGATGTCATCAAGCCGGAAGTCTTGTCTTGCATGTCTACTTTAGACTTGATTGGACCATGTATGTTCGAGATACAGATGCTCGTGTTTTGATGGCGTGTAACCAAACTTTAACGCCACGCCACGGTCCCACGGTGTGATGGGGAAAAAATCCCTTAATCAGTTTTTATCTCAATCTTGTTGTGATGACACTCATCTGAATTTGAAGTTGATCTGATGAAAGCTCTACGACAAGTAAATCAAAGTAAAAATGTTGAATAGGGCCAAAATGGCCACTAAATCCAAAATGGCGGGCTTCCTGTTTAGTCTAGCATATCTATCCAAGAGACTTATTTGTTTGTTATGAAAAGACACATGCCCAAATCGATTTTTGTACATGTCGGCCAAGCGTAGTGCCGGGCTGCCCGTTAGGGGGCG
Organism: Pleuronectes platessa; assembly: GCF_947347685.1. NCBI lineage: Eukaryota > Metazoa > Chordata > Actinopteri > Pleuronectiformes > Pleuronectidae > Pleuronectes > Pleuronectes platessa. The sequence continues at coordinate 24,245,080 of NC_070637.1, forward strand.
CTAGTCAGTTATTTTGCCACGCCCATTCCTTAAAACCATATGAAAATCTTCAGGGGGGGGATGTTGTTGCACACATGTAGTTTGAGTGAGATAGAACCATGAACACTGAAGTTAAAGCAATTTCGTGTTTCACGGCGAGGTGATGAACTTTGATGCCACGCTATTAATATGGCGTTTGACGAAAAGTCACAGTTATCTTATGCCTTCATTATCAATGTCTTGAGACCCATTTGGTACAGTTTGACATGGTTGAGGTCAGTGGATGAGGAGGAATACATCCAAGTGTAAGACAAGCAAAAAACAAGACATTTCCTGGTGCCACCAGGGGGCGCTGTGATTTTAAGTCATTATTTCTGTGTAGATGTCATCAAGCCGTGACTCTTGTCTTACATGTCTAGTTTGGACTTGAGTGGACCATGTATGTTCGAGATACAGATGCACGTGTTTTGATGGCGTGGAACCAAATTTTGACTTCACGCCACGGTCACACGAAGTGACGGAAAAAAATTCCGTTGATCAATTTTTTTCTCAATCTTGTTGTGATGACACCCGTCTAATTTTTAAGTTGATCTGATGAAAGCTCTACGACAAGTACATTAAAGTAAAAATGTGGAATTTGGCCAAAATGGCCACTAAATCCAAAATGGCGGGCTTCCTGTTGCATTTTTCATAATGCTCCAATAGACTTTTTTCTATGATTAGTCACGTTACACCAGTGTCTAGATTTTGGGGAAAATCGCTTATGTGGAAACCTAGGGGCTGGTTCCAGGGGGCGCTGTTGAGCCATTTTGCCACGCCCAATTCAAATTACTCCAGAATACTAAATTGTCCGCAGACCTTGAATTTCCTGCAAAGTTTCACAACTTTTTGAGCATGTCTAGACCCTGAAAAAGCCCCCCGAAGGGAAATAATAATAATAATAAAAATCCTTACAATTTCAATAGGGCCTCTCACCTTTCGGTGCTCGGGCCCTAATAATAATAATAATAATAATAATAATAATAATAATAATAAAAATCCTTACAGATTCAATAGGGCCTCTCACCATTCGGTGCTCGGGCCCTAATAAGAATAATGCCTACAATTTCAATAGGGCCTCTCACCATTCGGTGCTCGGGCCCTAATAATAAGAACTAGGGCTACGTTGTAGCACTTGCGGGCCCGAGCACCTGCACGTTGAAGCCTGTTACGGTCGGTGGAGAGAGCGATCGATGACCAAGCGCACATCATCGATCGAGCATGCACTTCTCCACGTTGCATGCGTTTTGCGCTCTGCGGCAGTAGGTTTGCCAGTAGGTGGCGCCTTCACTATTATTACGCACAGACATATAGATCTCTTCATGTAGACGCTGTGATGTAGCGTGAGCAATTTTGTGTCAATTGGACAATGTTAACACAACTTAATTTTCACACTGATCAGTAGGTGGCGCTATGACCCTGATCTAATATTTATATGTGGAGCTGTTCAGATCAGTATTGTGATCATAGGTCAGTAGTTTGGAGCCGGTTGGATAATGCAGAGTGGATTAACAAAGTACTTCCTGTTTCCTGGCGAATCAGTAGGTGGCGCTATGACACTGAGGAAATATTGACACATAGAGCTGTTCAGGCTTGTACTCTTATCATGTGACAGAAGTTTGGTAGTGATAGGACAATGCACAGTGGACTTATGAAAACATCGTGTCCTTTGGCGAAGGAAAATCCTTCGCCGCACATCAATGTTTACACGGTTTGAGGAAACGTCACAATTCTGACCATGATCTAATGACTTGACTGATCTGATTTGAGCTGTATATTGTAAATCAGCCAGGAGCAGTTCATCAAAGTATAAAACATGTCACTTCCTGTAGCCACCAGGGGGCGCTGTAATTTCAAGTCATAATTTCTGTGTAGATGTCATCAGGATGGCACCCTTGTCTTACATGTCTAGTTTGGACTCGATTGGACAATGTATGTCCGAGATACAGAACCTCGTGTTTTGATGGCGTTTAATCAAACTCAAGACGCCACGCCACGGTCACACGGTGTGACGAAAGGTCAATCTCTTAATCACTTTTTATCTCCATCTTGTTGTGATGGCACTGATCTTAATTTGAAGTTAATCTGATGAAAGCCCTGGGACAAGTGCATCAAGTAAAAATGTGGAATATGGAAAAAAAATGGCCACTTAATCCAAAATGGCGGCCTCCCTGTTTGGTCAAGCATACCTATCCAAGATATTTTTTTGTTTGTTATGAAACGACACATGTCCCGATAGATTTGTATAAATGTCGGCCATCGTAGTGCCGGGGTTGCCCTATAGGGGGCGCTGGTCAGTTTTTTTGCCACGCCCATTTCTTAAAACCATATGAATATCTTCAGGGGGGGGCTGTTGTTACACACATGTAGTTTGAGAGAGATAGAATCATGAACACTGAAGTTACAGCAATTTCGTGTTTCACGGCGAGTTGATGAACTTTAATGCCACGCCATTCATATGGCGTTTGACGAAAAGTCACGGTAATCTTTTGTCTTCATTGTCAATGTCTTGGGACCCATTTGATACAGTTTGACATGGTTGAGGTCAGTGGATGAGGAGAAATTCATCCAAGTGTAAGACAAGCAAAAAACAAGACATTTCCTGTTGCCACCAGGGGGCGCTGCGGTTTTAAGTCATCATTTATGCATAGATGTCATCAGGCGGGGACTATTGTCTTACATGTCTAGTTTGGACTTGATTGGAACATGTATGTCCGAGATACAGATGCCCGTGTTTTGATGGCGTGTAACCAATTTTTAACGCCATGCCACGGTCACACGGTGTGATAAAAAAAAAAATCCCTCAATCATTTTTTATCTCCATCTTGTTGTGATGACACTCATCTGAATTTGAAGTTGATCTGATGAAAGCCCTGGGACAAGTACATAAAAGTAAAAATGTGGGATATTGCCAAAATGGCCACTAAAAGCAAAATGGCGGACTTCCTGTTGCGTTTTTCATAATGCTCCATGAGACTTTTTTTCATGACTGGTCACGATACACCTATATCCAGATTTTGATGAAAATCCGTTATGTGGAAACCTAGGGGCTGGTTCCAGGGGGCGCTGTAGAGCCATTTTGCCACGCCCAATTCCAATTACTCCAGAATACTAAAATATCCGCAGACCTTGAATTTCCTGCAAAGTTTCATAACTTTTTGAGCATGTCTAGACCCTGAAAAAGCCCCCCAAAGGGAAATAATAATAATAATAATAATAATAATAATAATAATAATAAAAATCCTTACAGATTCAATAGGGCCTCTCACCATTCGGTGCTCGGGCCCTAATTAAATGCGTTTTGCGCTCTGCGGCAGTATGTTTGCCAGTAGGTGGCGCCATCACTATTATTACGCACAGACATATATATCTGTTCATGTAGGCGCTCTGATGTAGCGTGAGCAATTTTGTGTCAATTGGACAATGTTAACACAACTTAATTTTCACACTGATCAGTAGGTGGCGCTATGACCCTGAACTAATATTTATATGTGGAGCTGTTCAGAATAGTATTGTGATCATAGGTCAGTAGTTTGGAGCCGGTTGGATAATGCAGAGTGGATTAACAAAGTACTTCCTGTTTCCTGGCGAATCAGTAGGTGGCGCTATGACACTGAGGAAATATTGACACATAGAGCTGTTCAGGCTTGTACTCTTATCATGTGACAGAAGTTTGGTAGTGATAGGACAATGCACAGTGGAGTTATGATAACATCGTGTCCTTTGGCGAAGGATGATCCTTCGCCGCACCTCAATGTTTAAATGGTTTGAGGAAATGTCACAATTCTGACCTTGATTCAATGACTTGACTGAGCTCATTTGAGCTGTATATCGTAAAGCAGCCAGGAGCAGTTCATCAAAGTATAAAACATGTCACTTCATGTTGCCACCAGGGGGCGCTGTGATTTCAAGTCATAATTTCTGTGTAGATGTCATCAGGATGGCACCCTTGTCTTACATGTCTAGTTTGGACTCGATTGGACAATGTATGTCCGAGATACAGAACCTCGTGTTTTGATGGCGTTTAATCAAACTCAAGACGCCACGCCACGGTCACACGGTGTGACGAAAGGTCAATCTCTTAATCACTTTTTATCTCCATCTTGTTGTGATGGCACTGATCTTAATTTGAAGTTAATCTGATGAAAGCCCTGGGACAAGTGCATCAAGTAAAAATGTGGAATATGGAAAAAAAATGGCCACTTAATCCAAAATGGCGGCCTCCCTGTTTGGTCAAGCATACCTATCCAAGATATTTTTTTGTTTGTTATGAAACGACACATGTCCCGATAGATTTGTATAAATGTCGGCCATCGTAGTGCCGGGGTTGCCCTATAGGGGGCGCTGGTCAGTTTTTTTGCCACGCCCATTTCTTAAAACCATATGAATATCTTCAGGGGGGGGCTGTTGTTACACACATGTAGTTTGAGAGAGATAGAATCATGAACACTGAAGTTACAGCAATTTCGTGTTTCACGGCGAGTTGATGAACTTTAATGCCACGCCATTCATATGGCGTTTGACGAAAAGTCACGGTAATCTTATGTCTTCATTGTCAATGTCTTGGGACCCATTTGATACAGTTTGACATGGTTGAGGTCAGTGGATGAGGAGAAATTCATCCAAGTGTAAGACAAGCAAAAAACAAGACATTTCCTGTTGCCACCAGGGGGCGCTGCGGTTTTAAGTCATCATTTATGCATAGATGTCATCAGGCGGGGACTATTGTCTTACATGTCTAGTTTGGACTTGATTGGAACATGTATGTCCGAGATACAGATGCCCGTGTTTTGATGGCGTGTAACCAATTTTTAACGCCATGCCACGGTCACACGGTGTGATAAAAAAAAAATCCCTCAATCATTTTTTATCTCCATCTTGTTGTGATGACACTCATCTGAATTTGAAGTTGATCTGATGAAAGCCCTGGGACAAGTACGTAAAAGTAAAAATGTGGGATATTGCCAAAATGGCCACTAAAAGCAAAATGGCGGACTTCCTGTTGCGTTTTTCATAATGCTCCATGAGACTTTTTTTCATGACTGGTCACGATACACCTATATCCAGATTTTGATGAAAATCCGTTATGTGGAAACCTAGGGGCTGGTTCCAGGGGGCGCTGTAGAGCCATTTTGCCACGCCCAATTCCAATTACTCCAGAATACTAAAATATCCGCAGACCTTGAATTTCCTGCAAAGTTTCATAACTTTTTGAGCATGTCTAGACCCTGAAAAAGCCCCCCAAAGGGAAATAATAATAATAATAATAATAATAATAATAATAATAATAAAAATCCTTACAGATTCAATAGGGCCTCTCACCATTCGGTGCTCGGGCCCTAATAATGCCTACAATTTCAATAGGGCCTCTCACCATTCGGTGCTCGGGCCCTAACTAGGGCTACGTTGTAGCACTTGCGGGCCCGAGCACCCGCACGTTGAAGCCTGTTGCGGTCGGTGGAGAGAGCGATCGATGACCAAGCGCACATCATCGATCGAGCATGCAGTTCTCCACAATAAATGCGTTTTGCGCTCTGCGGCAGTAGGATTGCCAGTAGGTGGCGCCATCACTATTATTACGCACAGACATCTATTTATCTGTTCATGTAGGCGCTCTGATGTAGCGTGAGCAATTTTGTGTCAATCGGACAATGTTAACACAACTTAATATTCACACTGATCAGTAGGTGGCGCTATGACCCTGAACTAATATTTATATGTGGAGCTGTTCAGATTAGTATTGTGATCATAGGTCAGTAGTTTGGAGCCGGTTGGATAATGCAGAGTGGATTAACAAAGTACTTCCTGTTTCCTGGCGAATCAGTAGGTGGCGCTATGACACTGAGGAAATATTGACACATAGAGCTGTTCAGGCTTGTACTCTTATCATGTGACAGAAGTTTGGTAGTGATAGGACAATGCACAGTGGACTTATGAAAACATCGTGTCCTTTGGCGAAGGATGATCCTTCGCCAAACATCAATGTTTACATGGTTTGAGGAAATGTCACAATTCTGACCTTGATTCAATGACTTGACTGAGCTCATTTGAGCTGTATATCTTAAAGCAGCCAGGAGCAGTTCATCAAAGTATAAAACATGTCACTTCATGTTGCCACCAGGGGGCGCTGTGATTTCAAGTCATAATTTCTGTGTAGATGTCATCAAGCCGGAACTCTTGTCTTGCATGTCTACTTTAGACTTGATTGGACCATGTATGTTCGAGATACAGATGCTCGTGTTTTGATGGCGTGTAACCAAACTTTAACGCCACGCCACGGTCACACGGTGTGAAGGGGAAAAAATCCCTTAATCAGTTTTTATCTCAATCTTGTTGTGATGACACTCATCTGAATTTGAAGTTTATCTGATGAAAGCTCTACGACAAGTAAATCAAAGTAAAAATGTGGAATAGGGCTAAAATGGCCACTAAATCCAAAATGGCGGGCTTCCTGTTTAGTCTAGCATATCTATCCAAGAGACTTATTTGTTTGTTATGAAAAGACACATGCCCAAATCGAATTTTGTACATGTCGGCCAATCGTAGTGCCGGGGCTGCCCGTTAGGGGGCGCTAGTCAGTTATTTTGCCACGCCCATTCCTTAAAACCATATGAAAATCTTCAGGGGGGGGATGTTGTTGCACACATGTAGTTTGAGTGAGATAGAACCATGAACACTGAAGTTAAAGCAATTTCGTGCTTCACGGCGAGGTGATGAACTTTGATGCAACGCCATTAATATGGCGTTTGACGAAAACTCACAGTTATCTTATGCCATCATTATCAATGTCTTGAGACCCATTTGATACAGTTTGACATGGTTGAGATCAGTGGATGAGGAGGAATACATCCAAGTGTAAGACAAGCAAAAAGCAAGACATTTCCTAGTGCCACCAGGGGGCGCTGTGATTTTAAGTCATTATTTCTGTGTAGATGTCATCAGGCCGGGACTCTTCTCTTACATGTCTAGTTTGGACTTGATTGGACCATGTATGTTCGAGATACAGATGCCCGTGTTTTGATGGCGTGGAACCAAACTTTGACGACACGCCACGGTCACACGAAGTGCCGGAAAAAAATTCCGTTGATCATTTTTTTTCTCAATCTTGTTGTGATGACACGCGTCTAATTTTTAAGTTGATCTGATGAAAGCTCTACGACAAGTACATTAAAGTAAAAATGTGGAATTTGGCCAAAATGGCCACTAAATCAAAAATGGCGGGCTTCCTGTTGCGTTTTTCATAATGCTCCAAGAGACTTTTTTCTATGATTATTCACGTTACACCAGTGTCTAGATTTTGGTGAAAATCGCTTATGTGGAAACCTAAGGGCTGGTTCCAGGGGGCGCTGTTGAGCCGTTTTGCCACGCCCATTTCCAAATACTCCAGATTACGTAAATTTTCACCACTCTCTAATTTATTGGAAAGTTTAAAAACTTTTTGAGCACGTTGAAGCCCTCAAAAAGCCAATTCATTGTTCGGAGAATAATAAGAATAATAATAATAAGAATAATGCCTACAATTTCAATAGGGCCTCTCACCATTCGGTGCTCGGGCCCTAATAATGCCTACAATTTCAATAGGGCCTCTCACCATTCGGTGCTCGGGCCCTAATAATAATAATAATAAAAATCCTTACAGATTCAATAGGGCCTCTCACCATTCGGTGCTCGGGCCCTAATAATAATAACTAGGGCTACGTTGTAGCACTTGCGGGCCCGAGCACCCGCACGTTGAAGCCTGTTGCGGTCGGTGGAGAGAGCGATCGATGACCAAGCGCACATCATCGATCGAGCATGCACTTCTCCACGTTAAATGAGTTTTGCGCTCTGCGGCAGTAGGATTGCCAGTAGGTGGCGCCATCACTATTATTACGCACAGACATCTATTTATCTGTTCATGTAGGCGCTCTGATGTAGCGTGAGCAATTTTGTGTCAATCGGACAATGTTAACACAACTTAATATTCACACTGATCAGTAGGTGGCGCTATGACCCTGAACTAATATTTATATGTGGAGCTGTTCAGATTAGTATTGTGATCATAGGTCAGTAGTTGGAGCCGGTTGGATAATGCAGAGTGGATTAACAAAGTACTTCCTGTTTCCTGGCGAATCAGTAGGTGGCGCTATGACACTGAGGAAATATTGACACATAGAGCTGTTCAGGCTTGTACTCTTATCATGTGACAGAAGTTTGGTAGTGATAGGACAATGCACAGTGGACTTATGAAAACATCGTGTCCTTTGGCGAAGGATGATCCTTCGCCAAACATCAATGTTTACATGGTTTGAGGAAATGTCACAATTCTGACCTTGATTCAATGACTTGACTGAGCTCATTTGAGCTGTATATCTTAAAGCAGCCAGGAGCAGTTCATCAAAGTATAAAACATGTCACTTCATGTTGCCACCAGGGGGTGCTGTGATTTCAAGTCATAATTTCTGTGTAGATGTCATCAAGCCGGAACTCTTGTCTTGCATGTCTAGTTTAGACTTGATTGGACCATGTATGTTCGAGATACAGATGCTCGTGTTTTGATGGCGTGTAACCAAACTTTAACGCCACGCCACAGTCACACGGTGTGAAGGGGAAAAAATCCCTTAATCAGTTTTTATCTCAATCTTGTTGTGATGACACTCATCTGAATTTGAAGTTGATCTGATGAAAGCTCTACGACAAGTAAATAAAAATAAAAATGTGGAATAGGGCTAAAATGGCCACTAAATCCAAAATGGCGGGCTTCCTGTTTAGTCTAGCATATCTATCCAAGAGACTTATTTGTTTGTTATGAAAAGACAAATGCCCAAATCGATTTTTGTACATGTCGGCCAATCGTAGTGCCGGGGCTGCCCGTTAGGGGGCGCTAGTCAGTTATTTTGCCACGCCCATTCCTTAAAGGCATATGAAAATCTTCAGGGGGGGGATGTTGTTGCACACATTTAGTTTGAGTGAGATAGAGCCATGAACACTGAAGTTAGAGCAATTTCGTGTTTCGCTGCGAGTTGATGAACTTTGATGCCACGCCATTAATATGGCGTTTGACGAAAAGTCACAGTTATCTTATGCCTTCATTATCAATGTCTTGAGACCCATTTGATACAGTTTGACATGGTTGAGGTCAGTGGATGAGGAGGAATACATCCAAGTGTAAGACAAGCAAAAAACAAGACATTTCCTGGTGCCACCAGGGGGCGCTGTGATTTTAAGTCATTATTTCTGTGTAGATTTCATCAGGCCGGGACTCTTGTCTTACATGTCTAGTTTGGACTTGATTGGACCATGTATGTTTGAGATACAGATGCTCGTGTTTTGATGGCGTGGAACCAAACTTTGACGACACGCCACGGTCACACGAAGTGACGGAAAAAAATTCCGTTGATCATTTTTTTTCTCAATCTTGTTGTGATGACACGCGTCTAATTTTTAAGTTGATCTGATGAAAGCTCTACGACAAGTACATTAAACTAAAAATGTGGAATTTGGCCAAAATGGCCACTAAATCCAAAATGGCGGGCTTCCTGTTGCGTTTTTCATAATGCTCCAAGAGACTTTTTTCTATGATTATTCATGTTACACCAGTGTCTAGATTTTGGTGAAAATCGCTTATGTGGAAACCTAGGGGCTGGTTCCAGGGGGCGCTGTTGAGCCATTTTGCCACGCCCATTTCCAAATACTCCAGATTACGTAAATTTTCACCACTCTCTAATTTACTGGAAAGTTTAAAAACTTTTTGAGCACGTTGAAGCCCTCAAAAAGCCAATTCATTGTTCGGAGAATAATAAGAACTAGGGCTACGTTGTAGCACTTGCGGGCCCGAGCACCCGCACGTTGAAGCCTGTTGCGGTCGGTGGAGAGAGCGATCGATGACCAAGCGCACATCATCGATCGAGCATGCACTTCTCCACGTTAAATGCGCTCTGCGGCAGTAGGTGGCGCCATCACTATTATTACGCACAGACATATATATCTGTTCATGTAGGCGCTCTGATACAGCGTGAGCAATTTTGTGTCAATCGGACAATGTTAACACAACTTAATTTTCACACTGATCAGTAGGTGGCGCTCTGACCCTGAACTAATATTTATATGTGGAGCTGTTCAGATCAGTATTGTGATCATAGGTCAGTAGTTTGGAGCCGGTTGGATAATGCAGAGTGGATTAACAAAGTACTTCCTGTTTCCTGGCGAATCAGTAGGTGGCGCTATGACACTGAGGAAATATTGACACATAGAGCTGTTCAGGCTTGTACTCTTATCATGTGACAGAAGTTTGGTAGTGATAGGACAATGCACAGTGGACTTATGAAAACATCGTGTCCTTTGGCGAAGGATGATCCTTCGCCAAACATCAATGTTTACATGGTTTGAGGAAATGTCACAATTCTGACCTTGATTCAATGACTTGACTGAGCTCATTTGAGCTGTATGTCTTAAAGCAGCCAGGAGCAGTTCATCAAAGTATAAAACATGTCACTTCCTGTAGCCACCAGGGGGCGCTGTAATTTCAAGTCATAATTTCTGTGTAGATGTCATCAGGATGGCACCCTTGTCTTACATGTCTAGTTTGGACTCGATTGGACAATGTATGTCCGAGATACAGAACCTCGTGTTTTGATGGCGTTTAATCAAACTCAAGACGCCACGCCACGGTCACACGGTGTGACGAAAGGTCAATCTCTTAATCACTTTTTATCTCCATCTTGTTGTGATGGCACTGATCTTAATTTGAAGTTAATCTGATGAAAGCCCTGGGACAAGTGCATCAAGTAAAAATGTGGAATATGGAAAAAAAATGGCCACTTAATCCAAAATGGCGGCCTCCCTGTTTGGTCAAGCATACCTATCCAAGATATTTTTTTGTTTGTTATGAAACGACACATGTCCCGATAGATTTGTATAAATGTCGGCCATCGTAGTGCCGGGGTTGCCCTATAGGGGGCGCTGGTCAGTTTTTTTGCCACGCCCATTTCTTAAAACCATATGAATATCTTCAGGGGGGGGCTGTTGTTACACACATGTAGTTTGAGAGAGATAGAATCATGAACACTGAAGTTACAGCAATTTCGTGTTTCACGGCGAGTTGATGAACTTTAATGCCACGCCATTCATATGGCGTTTGACGAAAAGTCACGGTAATCTTATGTCTTCATTGTCAATGTCTTGGGACCCATTTGATACAGTTTGACATGGTTGAGGTCAGTGGATGAGGAGAAATTCATCCAAGTGTAAGACAAGCAAAAAACAAGACATTTCCTGTTGCCACCAGGGGGCGCTGCGGTTTTAAGTCATCATTTATGCATAGATGTCATCAGGCGGGGACTATTGTCTTACATGTCTAGTTTGGACTTGATTGGAACATGTATGTCCGAGATACAGATGCCCGTGTTTTGATGGCGTGTAACCAATTTTTAACGCCATGCCACGGTCACACGGTGTGATAAAAAAAAAATCCCTCAATCATTTTTTATCTCCATCTTGTTGTGATGACACTCATCTGAATTTGAAGTTGATCTGATGAAAGCCCTGGGACAAGTACGTAAAAGTAAAAATGTGGGATATTGCCAAAATGGCCACTAAAAGCAAAATGGCGGACTTCCTGTTGCGTTTTTCATAATGCTCCATGAGACTTTTTTTCATGACTGGTCACGATACACCTATATCCAGATTTTGATGAAAATCCGTTATGTGGAAACCTAGGGGCTGGTTCCAGGGGGCGCTGTAGAGCCATTTTGCCACGCCCAATTCCAATTACTCCAGAATACTAAAATATCCGCAGACCTTGAATTTCCTGCAAAGTTTCATAACTTTTTGAGCATGTCTAGACCCTGAAAAAGCCCCCCAAAGGGAAATAATAATAATAATAATAATAATAATAAAAATCCTTACAGATTCAATAGGGCCTCTCACCATTCGGTGCTCGGGCCCTAATAATAATAATAAGAATAATGCCTACAATTTCAATAGGGCCTCTCACCATTCGGTGCTCGGGCCCTAATAATAATAATAATAATAACTAGGGCTACGTTGTAGCACTTGCGGGCCCGAGCACCCGCACGTTGAAGCCTGTTGCGGTCGGTGGAGAGAGCGATCGATGACCAAGCGCACATCATCGATCGAGCATGCACTTCTCCACGTTGCATGCGTTTTGCGCTCTGCGGCAGTAGGATTGCCAGTAGGTGGCGCCATCACTATTATTACGCACAGACATCTATTTATCTGTTCATGTAGGCGCTCTGATGTAGCGTGAGCAATTTTGTGTCAATCGGACAATGTTAACACAACTTAATATTCACACTGATCAGTAGGTGGCGCTATGACCCTGAACTAATATTTATATGTGGAGCTGTTCAGATTAGTATTGTGATCATAGGTCAGTAGTTTGGAGCCGGTTGGATAATGCAGAGTGGATTAACAAAGTACTTCCTGTTTCCTGGCGAATCAGTAGGTGGCGCTATGACACTGAGGAAATATTGACACATAGAGCTGTTCAGGCTTGTACTCTTATCATGTGACAGAAGTTTGGTAGTGATAGGACAATGCACAGTGGACTTATGAAAACATCGTGTCCTTTGGCGAAGGATGATCCTTCGCCAAACATCAATGTTTACATGGTTTGAGGAAATGTCACAATTCTGACCTTGATTCAATGACTTGACTGAGCTCATTTGAGCTGTATATCTTAAAGCAGCCAGGAGCAGTTCATCAAAGTATAAAACATGTCACTTCCTGTAGCCACCAGGGGGCGCTGTAATTTCAAGTCATAATTTCTGTGTAGATGTCATCAGGATGGCACCCTTGTCTTACATGTCTAGTTTGGACTCGATTGGACAATGTATGTCCGAGATACAGAACCTCGTGTTTTGATGGCGTTTAATCAAACTCAAGACGCCACGCCACGGTCACACGGTGTGACGAAAGGTCAATCTCTTAATCACTTTTTATCTCCATCTTGTTGTGATGGCACTGATCTTAATTTGAAGTTAATCTGATGAAAGCCCTGGGACAAGTGCATCAAGTAAAAATGTGGAATATGGAAAAAAAATGGCCACTTAATCCAAAACGGCGGCCTCCCTGTTTGGTCAAGCATACCTATCCAAGATATTTTTTTGTTTGTTATGAAACGACACATGTCCCGATAGATTTGTATAAATGTCGGCCATCGTAGTGCCGGGGTTGCCCTATAGGGGGCGCTGGTCAGTTTTTTTGCCACGCCCATTTCTTAAAACCATATGAATATCTTCAGGGGGGGGCTGTTGTTACACACATGTAGTTTGAGAGAGATAGAATCATGAACACTGAAGTTACAGCAATTTCGTGTTTCACGGCGAGTTGATGAACTTTAATGCCACGCCATTCATATGGCGTTTGACGAAAAGTCACGGTAATCTTATGTCTTCATTGTCAATGTCTTGGGACCCATTTGATACAGTTTGACATGGTTGAGGTCAGTGGATGAGGAGAAATTCATCCAAGTGTAAGACAAGCAAAAAACAAGACATTTCCTGTTGCCACCAGGGGGCGCTGCGGTTTTAAGTCATCATTTATGCATAGATGTCATCAGGCGGGGACTATTGTCTTACATGTCTAGTTTGGACTTGATTGGAACATGTATGTCCGAGATACAGATGCCCGTGTTTTGATGGCGTGTAACCAATTTTTAACGCCATGCCACGGTCACACGGTGTGATAAAAAAAAAATCCCTCAATCATTTTTTATCTCCATCTTGTTGTGATGACACTCATCTGAATTTGAAGTTGATCTGATGAAAGCCCTGGGACAAGTACGTAAAAGTAAAAATGTGGGATATTGCCAAAATGGCCACTAAAAGCAAAATGGCGGACTTCCTGTTGCGTTTTTCATAATGCTCCATGAGACTTTTTTTCATGACTGGTCACGATACACCTATATCCAGATTTTGATGAAAATCCGTTATGTGGAAACCTAGGGGCTGGTTCCAGGGGGCGCTGTAGAGCCATTTTGCCACGCCCAATTCCAATTACTCCAGAATACTAAAATATCCGCAGACCTTGAATTTCCTGCAAAGTTTCATAACTTTTTGAGCATGTCTAGACCCTGAAAAAGCCCCCCAAAGGGAAATAATAATAATAATAATAATAAAAATCCTTACAGATTCAATAGGGCCTCTCACCATTCGGTGCTCGGGCCCTAACTAGGGCTACGTTGTAGCACTTGCGGGCCCGAGCACCCGCACGTTGAAGCCTGTTGCGGTCGGTGGAGAGAGCGATCGATGACCAAGCGCACATCATCGATCGAGCATGCACTTCTCCACGTTGCATGCGTTTTGCGCTCTGCGGCAGTAGGTTTGCCAGTAGGTGGCGCCATCACTATTATTACGCACAGACATATATATCTGTTCATGTAGGCGCTCTGATGTAGCGTGAGCAATTTTGTGTCAATCGGACAATGTTAACACAACTTAATTTTCACACTGATCAGTAGGTGGCGCTATGACCCTGAATTAATGTTTATATATGGAGCTGTTCAGATCAGGATTGTGATCATAGGTCAGAAGTTTGGAGCCGGTTGGATAAGGCAGTGTGGATTAACAAAGTACTTCCTGTTTCATGGATAATCAGTAGGTGGCGCTATGACACTGAGGAAATATTGACACATAGAGCTGTTCAGGCTTGTACTCTTATCATGTGACAGAAGTTTGGTAGTGATAGGACAATGCACAGTGGACTTATGAAAACATCGTGTCCTTTGGCGAAGGATGATCCTTCGCCGCACCTCAATGTTTAAATGGTTTGAGGAAATTTCACAATTCTGACCTTGATTCAATGACTTGACTGAGCTCATTTGAGCTGTATATCTTAAAGCAGCCAGGAGCAGTTCATCAAAGAATAAAACATGTCAATTCATGTTGCCACCAGGGGGCGCTGTGATTTCAAGTCCTAATTTCTGTGTAGATGTCATCAGGCCGAAACTCTTGTCTTACATGTCTAGTTTGGACTTGATTGGACCATGTATGTTCGAGATACAGATGCTCGTGTTTTGATGGCGTGTAACCAAACTTTAATGCCACGCCACGGTCACACGGTGTGAAGGGAAAAAAATCCCTTAATCAGTCTTTATCTCAATCTTGTTGTGATGACACTCATCTGAATTTGAAGTTGATCTGATGAAAGCTCTACGACAAGTAAATCAAAGTAAAAATGTGGAATAGGGCTAAAATGGACACTAAATCCAAAATGGTGGGCTTCCTGTTTAGTCTAGTATATCTATCCAAGAGACTTATTTGTTTGTTATGAAAAGACACATGCCCAAATCGATTTTTGTACATGTCGGCCAATCTTAGTGCCGGGGCTGCCCGTTAGGGGGCGCTAGTCAGTTATTTTGACACGCCCATTCCTTAAAACCATATGAAAATCTTCAGGGGGGGGATGTTGTTGCACACATGTAGTTTGAGTGAGATAGAGCCATGAACACTGAAGTTAGAGCAATTTCGTGTTTCGCGGCGAGTTGATGAACTTCGATGCCACGCCATTAATATGGCGTTTGACGAAAAGGCACAGTTATCTTATGCCTTCATTATCAATGTCTTGAGACCCATTTGGTACAGTTTGACATGGTTGAGGTCAGTGGATGAGGAGGAATACATCCAAGTGTAAGACAAGCAAAAAACAAGACATTTCCTGGTGCCACCAGGGGGCGCTGTGATTTTAAGTCATTATTTCTGTGTAGATGTCATCAGGCCAAGACTCTTCTCTTACATGTCTAGTTTGGACTTGATTGGACCATGTATGTCCGAGATACAGATGCTCGTGTTTTGATGGCGTGGAACCAAACTTTGACGACACGCCACGGTCACACGAAGTGACGGAAAAAAATTCCGTTGATCATTTTTTTTCTCAATCTTGTTGTGATGACACGCGTCTAATTTTTAAGTTGATCTGATGAAAGCTCTACGACAAGTACATTAAACTAAAAATGTGGAATTTGGCCAAAATGGCCACTAAATCCAAAATGGCGGGCTTCCTGTTGCGTTTTTCATAATGCTCCAAGAGACTTTTTTCTATGATTATTCACGTTACACCAGTGTCTAGATTTTGGTGAAAATCGCTTATGTGGAAACCTAAGGGCTGGTTCCAGGGGGCGCTGTTGAGCCGTTTTGCCACGCCCATTTCCAAATACTCCAGATTACGTAAATTTTCACCACTCTCTAATTTACTGGAAAGTTTAAAAACTTTTTGAGCACGTTGAAGCCCTCAAAAAGCCAATTCATTGTTCGGAGAATAATAAGAATAATAATAAGAACTAGGGCTACGTTGTAGCACTAACGGGCCCGAGCACAGGCAATTTCAAGTCTGTTGCGGTCGGTGAAGAGAGAACGTTCAATGAGAAGCGCTCGTCTCTGCGTTGCATGCGTTTGGGCACTGCGGCAAGGACTATCGCTTCACTTACTGTAGCCAGCAGGAGGCTCTATGAACTAGAGGTAAGTAACCTTGAAACTATACTACAACAAAACCTATTGCTTTATCTATCATCATATGCTTACATGCCGCAAGGCTTTTTTAATATAAAACTGTTATAAAAGTTACCGTTTATTTAACACGTCTAATGAACAGATTGAAGCAAGTTAGCTGCAGGGTCATATGTTTGGTTGAGACTTTATGTTTTATTATAATAAGTTAATATCAATATGCTACACGTGTAAGTTGCATGTGATAGTAACTATGTTTCACCATTATTCTGTTGAAGGCTGGTATATCCACCATTACTATTCCCACCGCGTTTATTTAGCCTGTCATGGAGTTTTAAAGTGAATATGACAGTTTAGATATGATTATAATCTCCACACATCAGTGTTGTAAACAGTTCTCAAATTAATTATATAATTATGTTTTCAAACCGAGGGAAGTGGAGAGACTTGATGTGGACTGTTATCAATAGCTCTGTGGGAGATTATCACCTTGAATATTACAGATGAGGTAGAAAGACATTTTATCTATTTTTACAATGTTGTATTTCTTTCAGTACTTTTATCAAAAGCGACTTAAAATATGTGCATTTAAGCATTAGGATACAAACCCAGACCACAGTACAACGGTTCTATCTGAAATCTGTTGTGCTTCATACACAACTCAAAACATTCTTTAACAGTGCGTTTCTTCTCTTCATAGATGAGGAACTGCAGCACCTGACGTCGTCAGCAGCAACATGGTGGTCAACACGTGGACGACTGCATCATCATCAGAAGCTACACAACACTTCTAAATTCCTCCCTTAAATAAAGATGGCCTGCAACTGTTTGGTGGTGGCAGTCATTGCTAAGTGGCATGGATAAGAATTCATTTCTATCTTCATTATGGTTGGTTAAAATAATAAAAACTTATAACAACAATGTGTATCTTTTGCTTTCTGATTTGATACACTTTAGATAAGAACCCAGTGTTTAATATTTCTGCTTTGCCATAAGAGACAAAACATGGTCAATTGGTCATCACAGCTGTGTCCTTCAGGCTCGTCCGTCCCTAATAAAATGAGAGGAAACATAAAAATAATCAGATCATAATCATTTTATCTTAGGAAATAGGTAGTGTACATCATTTTCAAATTCTCTATGAACACTGTCTGTTCTAGTAAAGTTACAATATATTATATCCACCATTACTATTCCCACCGCGTTTATTTAGCCTGTCATGGAGTTTTACAGTGAATATGACAGTTTAGATATGATTATAATCTCCACACATCAGTGTTGTAAACAGTTCTCAAATTAATTATATAATTATGTTTTCACACCGAGGGAAGTGGAGAGACTTGATGTGGACTGTTATCAATAGCTCTGTGGGAGATTATCACCTTGAATATTACAGATGAGGTAGAAAGACATTTTATCTATTTTTACAATGTTGTATTTCTTTCAGTACTTTTATCAAAAGCGACATAAAATATGTGCATTTAACCATTAGGATACAAACCCAGACCACAGTACAACGGTTCTATCTGAAATCTGTTGTGCTTCATACACAACACAAAACATTCTTTAACAGTGAGTTTTTTCATCTTCATAGATGAAGAACTGCAGCACCTGATGTCCTCAGCAGCAACATGGTGGAGATCTGATTTGATACACTTTAGATAAGAACCCAGTGTTTTATATTTCTGCTTTGTCATAAGAGACAGAACATGGTCATCACAGCTGTGTCCTTCAGGCTCGTCCGTCCCTAATAAAATGATAGGAAACATGAAAGTATGTCATAATTATAGAGAAAGAGTTACATATGAGCAAAGTGTGTATTCTTATTTTCGGTGGATATTCAACTATGTATTTAAATATGCTTTTGGATTAAAACGTGCACTACCATGACAATGAATGTTTAGTATGGAGCTATTTCACATTAAAAGTATTGCATTATAATTTAACACATTATGTATTATGTGCAATACTTTGTAAGTAATGAAAACAGGTCTGTACCTGGAGTCAGTGTTCAGTCTGGTTGGATTCAAGTTGTGTCTCACGCTGGACATCCTAGAAGAACATTGAACACAAATACACAGATATGTTAAGTCATACATGTGCCATGTTATCTGCTTAACAGACTTTTACATGGTAATAATAAAATATGAATTCAAAGTTAATCAGATCATAATCATTTCAGCTTAGGAAATAGGTAGTGCATATTAGCCTACAATTCTGTATGACACTGTCTGTTCTAGTAAAGTTACAAGGCTATGATTTACTCATATTTAACAAAAGAATTCAGTGAAGTCTGTCTGAGATTAACGATTTAAATACTGAAGGTGGGAGACACGGTTACTTTTCACTGTAACACGTTACAACACTACTCTGAAGAAAGAGCTTTAGGACACGTACTGCTCCTTTGAACAGCTGCTCTTGCAATGCAGATGTGACTTTAAACACTCAGGTTTCTCAGGTTTCAGTTAGCATCGCTAGCCCGCTAGCGAAACTAACTTACAAGCCGACACACAGTCTCCTGTCTCAGAGTCATCCGCATAAAGTAACGCTTATATCTGCTGGGTGGACCCGCTCATGTCGTTTCATGTCGGTGTTTGTCGGTAATAACCCCAATCGAGTCGAAGAACAGTTACTGCACCCATGCGAAGATATTGTTAGCTTGCTTGTTAGCGAGCTAGTTAGCCTCCGGCGCTAGCGAAAAAGAAGCCGACACACAGTCTCCTGTCTCAGATTCATCCTTATAAACGAACGCTTATCTCTGCTTGGTGGACCTGGGTTCATGGCGGTTGTTTCGGTAACAGCTGGCATTCGCATCGAACCCGTTGATATACACTGAGCTGGTATGTAGCTCTCGGATTAGCGTCCCTTAGCTATCACGGCTGATTCAAAGGCACCCTGCGAATCACATCGAAATAAAATACTTAACGTGACTTACCACAGAAACGGAGGCGCAGACATCATTACCGTGACCGTCAGGAGAAGGAGCAGAACATCAAAGTGTGTAATTTACTGGGTATGTGGGTGTAAGCCATTTCATGAGGCGTTCACTTGTACCTGGTTAAAGCCGAACTCACAACACACAGCACAGCTTACACTGTGGCGTCACGTGAATTTCAAACATCTATATCGCTTAAACAAGGAAGTTAAAAACAAATTTACCCCCCTCAGAGTTGTCATGAAGGAAGAACTTAGCGATTGAGACTAAAACCAAAGTTTGAGCAATGCTGTAAAAGGTTTAATTCTCCTCTAAAGTTGGCCACCCTGTAAACACAGTCTGTTAATGCATAGATAACACAAACTATGGTCTGACACTGCCATCTAGTGACTAAATATTGCAGCACATCTGCCAGATATAGATGTTTTCATACCTCAAACTGGAAGCCACACCACGGTCACACAGTATTATGAAAAGTTGCAATTTCGTTAACTTTAGACCTTCATCTTGTTTTGAACACATGCATCAAATTTTTACGTTGATTTAATGAAGGCCCTACGAGTAGTGAATCAAACTGTAACACATAGAAAAACAAGACATTTGCTGTTGCCACCAGGGGACGCTGTGATTTTAAGTCACGATTTCTGTACCGATGTCTTCAGGTCGCGACTCTTGTCTTATGTGTATAGTTTGGACTCGATTGGACAAAATATGTCCAAGATACAGGAGCCCGTGTTTTGATGGCGTTTAATCAAACTTTGAGGCCACACCACGGTCAGACGGTTTTGCTAAAACTTAATCCTTCAATAACTTTAGATCTCCATTTTGTTGTGATGACGATCGTCTAAATTGTAAGTTGATTTGATGAAAGCTGTAGGAGGAGTACTTAAAACAAAAAATATCGAATATGACCAAAATGGCCACTAAAGTCAAACTGGCGGGCTTCCTGTTGCGTTATTCATAATGCACTGATGGACTTTTTTGTGCATCTAGTCATGATACACAATAGTCTTTGTTTTTTTTGAGGATCGGTGAATGCTAAATGAGGGGCTTTTCCGTAGGTGGCGCTCTTGAGCCATTTTGCCACGCCCTTTTCAAAATACTCCAGAATACGTAAATTTTCGCCGCCTTCGAATTTACTGCAAACTCCTACAACTTTTTGAGCACATTAAAGCCCTCAAAAAGCCAATTCATTTAAGCTAAGAAAAATAATAATAATAATAATAATAATAATCATTTCAATTTCAATAGGGCCTCCCACCGATTTCGGTGCTCGGGCCCTAATAATGCCTACAATTTCAATAGGGCCTCTCACCATTCGGTGCTCGGGCCCTAATAAAAATCCTTACAGATTCAATAGGGCCTCTCACCATTCGGTGCTCGGGCCCTAATTATTTAGTTGTCTTATTGTGAAGGTTTGTTCAGTGAATTTGTGTTTCCTGTCATCCTAAGCAGTGTACCGGTATGGGACCTTTATTGTGAAGGGTCACCAACGGAAGTGGGTGTTGTTTTGATTGAGCTTTGACTTGATGTGGAAAATAAACAACATGTCTCCTGGTTCAAGTCCACATTGTTCAGTTCTTATTTTACTGTGAAGTCTCAGTAAAGGAGAATCAAACCCTCGGCTCCATGGACATCAGACAAGTGAGAAACAACCAGTGACTCTGTGGAATAACGTGTGATTCACAAATCTAAATTTGACTCATAGAACTTAACAAGGTGAGACATCCTCTGTTCTTAACCCTCAACAAGAGAAAAATACATACAACCAACGTAGAAACCTCAGAAAGCCACATGTGAGGATCTGTCCCAGGACAGACAGACGTGCTAAAGATTGTGTATGTAACCTCTTTATATATAGTGGATATAAAAAGTCTACACACACCAGGTTTGTGTAATGTAATGTAAACATTATTTTGTACCCTTCTCCTGACTGATACCTTTCAACAATGAGATCCCTCTGATGCTTTGGAAGCTCTCTGCGGACCAGAGCTTTTGCTGTAAGATGTAAATAAGAAAATGCCCGAAAAATCCTCCTGGAACAGCTGAACTTTATTTAGGATTAATCAGAGTCACTGAAAATGATGGCAGGTGTGGACTGATTACTATTTAACATGAGTTTGAATGTGATTGATTAATTCCCAGTTATAAGAGGGTGTGCACATTTATGCAACCATATTAAATAACCTTTTAATTTCCCCCCTAAAAAGACGTTTTAATTTAATTAATTTTTTTTCAAATTGAATTGAATTGGCAGCAATGCAATCATTTATCTTTATGACATTAATTTCAATTGTGTTTTAAGTTAATTTTCTCTGTCTATGCTGCAGTGAACCACGCGGAGAGACCTGAACTGCATTTGGATTACAGAGCTGATATTTACAGAGCTGATATTTATTCTCACACACACACACACACACACACACACACACACACACACAACATCCGGTGTGAACTGTTTTACCTCCAGCTCAGTGAGAACATGTTTCTCTATGATGTTATAAACCTTCACAATCATTTCTCATGTTTCCTGCTTCGTCTGATGAAACCAACATGTCTGTACAAAGTACTACGTTCAAACAGAACCTGTGATTTCTGAGTAAGATCAGACTTCACGTACCTGCTGTGGTGAAAGTCCACATGATGAGGATCCACACAACCAGAGACTTGAACGCAGACATCTGTCTTTCATTCTGTGAGAAATGAATGTGGATCAATGGAAGAAGAGACGAGTTAACAGCTGATGCCTGATACGGTAAAGCGGTATAGATAGTCGGAGCGCCGAAAAAGTACGAAAACACAACTATATTTTAGTTAAAGTCTCTCATTTGATTATTTATTTTTTAATCTTCATGGCGTATCTGTTCATGTAAATTATTTATTTTTACTGCAAATTAAAGGGCAAATCTGTCAAAAAGGACTAAATGTATTAATAATGTAACCATATTTGGAAGCTGATTAAAAATATTCCTATGCAGATATGCATGGTTCAGACTGTAGACTCACACACTCTAAGTTCCTTTGTGAACATTGTGTACTTCAAACTGAAAGTGACTCTGTACAGGCCCCCCAACAGTAGTTAAAACCTGTCAAGTGTTAATAAAACAAGAGTTTACTCACCGAACAACCGGGTCTCCGCTCCTCCGGGTCTGTTACTGAAGAACAGACCTGAAACCTGGTGAACTCCTAATAACCGAAGCTAAAGTCATAAAGACAAACGAACAGTAAACAAGTCAAAAGCTTCTCCAGCGACTGATCCCGACACGATCACAGTGGATGAGAGAAGTGAGAGAACGCGGTTTCAATAAAGAGGAACCATACGCTGCAACTCTTGATACGCTGCAACTCTTGAAGCTAGAAAAGATCAGACTGGCTCTGCGACGTCCTAATGATAACTTCAGCCGGATATGGCAACATTTTATTACATAACTGCTTGAACAAGTGTGAAGTTTTGTCCTATATGTCATGTACAGTATATATTGTCATTTATCATTACTGAAAACCACATGAATGTTCTGTCACACACACCTTTTGTTTTGTCTGTTTTGTTCTATTGATGACATGATGTCTATATATATATATTTATTTTTTTATTATTATTATTATTTAATTTTTCTTTTCTGTCTGTCCCCTGGGGTGGGGGGGGGGGGAGAATTTGTTCATATACGTCTGTATGTATGAGATTTCATGTTCAATTGTGAAAACCAATAAATAAAGTGAAACAAAATAAAAATAAAGAGGAACCTGAACTCGAGTTCAACACATACTGGACATGTTTCAGATATCATGTTGATTTGAACCTAACAAACACACTTCTGCTTTCCTGCATTTATTCACCAACACCAACTCACATTGTGTCTTTACTTCCTCTCTCTCTGGCTCAGCTAACTCAGAGTTTTGTCAGGATTTCAATATTTTAGCTATATTCTGTGTCCGACTGAACTCTAAATAAATAAAGATAGAAGCATTTCAAATTATAGCTTACTCTCCTTCCTACTGTTTAATCTTGAAATTAGAATTTGTGAGCGCCAGAATGTGTTTCGTTGTTTTGGTTAAATTGTTTTGAATGGCTGTACAAACAGAACATTGTTTTGATATAGCAAGAACACAATAATCTTTTCTCCAATTGTCAACACCGTTGGCCCACATGCCATCAGCTGTGTCAAGGCTGGTCAAGAGATGGACATTTTGAGGCTTGTCACTTCCTTATTCCAAAGCCAAGAAGGAGCCTGTGCACTTTCGAGGAGGAAGAACCAAGATCTACTGTTATAAAATAGACAGGCGCCGGCTGTTTGATGCGTTCTGATGGGTCTCGTGTTCTGATGCAACTTGTTGGATCCCCATTGCTTTGCTGATTGTTACCTTTCATTGCTTTCTAAATAAATACTTGATAGAACAAACCGAGTTCGGCTCATCTTCTCACATTTAGGATAAACCAACACGCCTGACAGTTTACGGTTAAATTGTGACTGTCACAAGTTAACCTGGAGTTCCCTGAAACAATAACTCATGGTAAGATGTGCACAGGCTTCACAGCCATCACAACATACAGGTGAATCTATTTACAACCCCGATCAGTGGCGTAGAGGGCAGTGCCATTGCACATCGATTCCCGTGGTGGAATTTTTTCACATTTATATTTAGTCTGAAGATGATCCTGACACAAATTGCACTTTATTTTTAATGATGTTTCATGAAGCGTCCACAATTGCCGGACTGACACAGCTCCAACAAAGCACGCAGCCATCTGACAGAAGACAAGAAATACACAACACGTTGTTCGACAATGGAAACGTTAAGTTAGTTTTCCAGATTTGCCTCGACACACGTGTCATGTTGAAAACACACTCGACACACTTCGGACAGATCATCTGTTGATTTCACACAGATAAACAACACTTGCATTACAGAAACTACGAAAAACAAACACACCCGTTCTGTGATGAGCGTTTGGGTTGTTTTCATTTTCCGATGAATGAACCTGATCATCGACAACGAGAACATTTTTTAAAATCACGTCCGCTGACTTTAACCCGCAGCGACAGGAGGACACGTGAAGCTTCACACGTTCATTAGAAGCACGTTCATCAACTTTACTCATAAAAACGTAGTGAGACCGTCATCAGGGTAGAGGCTCATTGTGCTTCAGCTCGTTGTTTCGAATCCCGTTCAAGGTTTTTGTACTTTTTTTTTTTTTACCTTTTAAATGTATATGGCGGTATCAACGTGATGCTGACACAGACACATGAACTCGTGAAGGGTTTTTGTAGGATTTTTATATCAGCGAGACCGCCAGTTGATCTACGCGCCAGTTAAACTGGAACACCGGCATCGAAGTTCTCGAAGATAGAGGAAGAACGCATGTGGGACTACGTCCGGTTTAAAAAAAAAAAAACTGTTGACATGGAGTTTAAACAAAATTCATAATTGAAAAATAATTTATTGGTTTAAATTCACAAAAAGTATATATCGTCTTACCTGTGTCATTTTTACGATTTGAATTTTGACTTAATCAATTAAGAGATTTTACAAAATAAAAGTCACACATTTTTAGCTTCAAGTAGCTCATTTCTGGATATTCCAAAGTACTATAAAAACACTTTGCTCAATAATTCCAGAGAGAGACAAGTATGCCTGTGTTCTGGACAACCCAAATACTGAATATCAAACATTTTTACTCTATAGATTAGGATATTTTTCAAAGTAACAAACTGTTCAACACAACAGGCCCAAATTGTCCACTGTCTTCAGGACATCATCTCTCAGACACTTTCTGTCCCTTGTCTCTGCTGTGAACCTTCCATCATCAATTATTTCCCAGCATGCTCCTGTTCCCAGAGGCCTGCTACTGTCTCCCCCTGGTGGCTGTTCTGAGGTGGTGGTCGAGAACGTACAACAAGAATCTTCATCTACGTTTGTATAAAATGTCCTCGGGTCAGTTTTCTATTACATATGGTAAAATGTTTATTAAACAGTTTCCTCAGAGAATAACAAACATACACAGAATGTGGCTCTACACACATGGAGACATACTGAGGGACAAAGGTGGAACAAAATAAAAAAAAAACTTAAACACATATATGTGTTTAAGAGGGTTTATATATTCTGCTTGTGTTGTGTCATTTCAATAAAAACATTCTTCATGTGAATAAACACAATCGGTGTGGAGGGCCATCTAGTGGTGAAGTTACATATTACAACAACCTCCTCTGATTCCTCTGGAGCTCTGTCTCCACTCTGCCTCCCAGCAACAAGGCCCAGTCAGAGCCGCTCTACACACAAGCTGCTGCTGCTTCAGCCTCTGGATCCTCAGGACACAGCTCAGCCTCCGTCCACACACACTGTCCTCTTCACACTCACCTTCACTAAGTTCCCCACCTGTTGAGAGAAGAAGACATCAGTGTTACAGAGACTCACTTCATCAGCTGTGAGTCAGTGATGCAGCAAATCCAGTAGAAAGAGCAGCAGGGACTTCAGTCCTGTTAAGAGGTGGAGCAGCTTCCTCTCTGCTTCATGTTCACGTGTTGGAATGAACACGCTAAGAGCTCAGTGTGTGTCCTCTGCATGTCAAAGTGCAGAGTGGACACCTAAGAGGTGGATTAACTTACGTTAAATGTTTCCTCTGACGCATCTGATTGTGGATGATCTGTTTTGGGTTTGTTCATAAGAAATAATGATTAGAAGAAGCATCACATAATAAATGAAGAGCAGAATTATTGTAAGTATTAATATTTACCTTTAGGCTTCTAAAGTAGAAGAATCCTGCTCCAGTTCCTAATGCTACACACACAATGAGTAGTACTCCGACCACAACTGCTGCAACTGAACCTGAAAAACATGTAATTCAGAGAGTAGAACTGTAGCATCAAGAAAGTGCAGTGATGTGTCTTCAGTGTAAAGTGTAGTGTGTGTGTGTGTGTGTGTGTGTGTGTGTGTGTGTGTGGCCTCCTCGTTCCTGTTCTCCTGACAACATGTGGACATGATGCTCCTGATGAGCTGGAGGACGGAGCCCTGGGGGATCTGCTCCACCAGGAGGAACCAGGACTCACTGCACGAGCCTCAGGTCTGACAGTCGCTCTGAGGATTTCATCATCAGTTCTCGTCTCATGGGATCTTACCTTTCTCTATCGTCACGTAGCTGTTGATGAAGAGCGTCTCCTCTTCACTACTGAGTTCACAGGTGAACGTTCCCTGGTGATCTGAAGATAAGTGGTGCAGCGTGAGGCTGCCTGACGCTGACACATCCTCCACCTGCTGCCTCCACTGCTCTGAGACGCTGTGGAGGCCGTCGACCCCGGTCTGGTTCACAATGATCTGCCTGTGGTTGAATTTCCACACCCAGTGTGTCGGGGGTTTGGTGTTTGGAGCAGTGCAGTGGATTGTTTTTGTTGTTTTAAACGGTGACACACGGACGGGAGCTGAAAAGAAAAGGGATCAAATAATATCATCGTTGTCAGAATGTGGTTTCAGGCTCTGATGAGACTTTCTGAACATTTTCTATCATCAGAATGATTCATGTGGAGGAGGGTGTGGCCTTGGAATGATGAACTGAACTAGAAGGTCACTCAGTGGAGCTGATATCTCCTTCAAGGCCCAACAGTCAATTCAAGCTGCACCACATCTCACACACATCAGACCTCTCCGGGAAAATGTCCAGAAAGGTCCAATGTTAAAGAAAGAAAACTAATGGATCTGTTCAATGTTCCATTTGTTTGTTGGACTTTAAGCAACATTACACAACAACTACTGGACAGATTTCCATGAAACTTAGCAGGAAGGTGTGTTATGGGTCAGGCTCAGAGAACAACTCATCAAATGTTTGTGTGGATCCAGGATTTGTTGTTTTTCACATTACCATTGTGAGAGAGGACGTTTTTCAACATGTTCATTGATTTCCCTGTGAATAACTGATGAAGGTGAAGAAACAATCCGACAAATTTAGAGGACTGATATTTATGAGTGTGTGAAATTTGGTGCAGATCTTGGGCCTGGTGAATTTCAATGTGGTTTCATAAGGAGACAGTTGGGCCTTGTGGAGGTCTGAGCTCTACTGAGTGACCTGTGGCCCACGTTCCATCCTCACAACTAGTTTAGTGGAAATCTGTTCAGCAGACAAAGAAACAAACAAAGTAAAGATTGAGAATCAGCATTTACATAAAATGTAAGTTATCTGTAGGAGCAGATATAAATATGCAGCAGTAGGTGAAACAAGCAGAGGTTCAGTTCCATAGAGCAGATTCAACGTACTGGGTTGATACCACACCGCGCTCCTCCTGCCATGGCGAGTGCTGATGCTGCAGATCAGAACAGTGTCTCTGTCTGACAGTATCAGTGTGCTGCTGATCTCATAGAGCTGCTGCTCCGTCTCCTTCACTGAGGTTTGGTTCTGAAGGGTGAAGCTGGACGGAGGCCTGGTGGACCAGGTGAGCTGCGGCTCGGGGTAGATCCCCTCTGAGCGGCAGGTGAGGCTGTCCTCCACCTGCTCAATGTCCACGTGACGCACCGGAGCTGCAAAACAACATTTCTCTTTTATAACTCATTGATCATCTTTGCCTCATGCACTGTGGAGCTCTGCATTAATTTGACATATTGTGCTTATTATTTAACACGTCACATATGAGCCATTATGTGGTGCTGCTGACATCAGCTGTGTCTCAATTCAGGGGCTGCATTTGAAGACCGAGCTCCAACGAGTGGATCCGTCCCCGTCCAACCTGTCCCAGGATTCATTGCACTTTAGTGACTAACTATTTTTCAAAGAGGTAATGGTGCCGGCAAGCAACGAGACGTCCAATTCTTCAGTATCAGCTTCAACTCAACTCCACGGTACACATGTTAAACAAGGTAACAGCAATAAGAGACAAATATCATTTCTAGTATTTGTGTTCTGTTTCACTGTGAGTTTCTTTACCATCTGCTCTCAGGTTGATAAATGACGACTTGCCGGCTCCAGTGATGGTGCTGGTGTAACACTCGTATCTGCCCTGGTCCTGAAGCTGCAGCCCCGTCAGCCTCATCGAGGCATTTCCACTGGAGATCTGATCTGTGAACAGCGATGTCCGGCCTCTGAAGCGCTCGCTCTGGTGTGCAAACTGGTCTCTGACTCTGTAGTAGGAGTGGACACGAGTGTTTCCTGGTTTCACCTGCATCCAGTGGATGACTGGGTCTTTACCAGGTTGAAAACTGCAGGGTAAGATGCAGCTCTCCTCTAAAATGCAGGAGACCTCATCATCTGTGAGACACCGGGTAAAAAAAACAACCAGTTCAGGATCAACTGTGGTGAATAGAAGCTTTTTTCAAAGTGAAATTATAGCATTTGCTCACAGACGGATTGTGAATGTAAATATCCTGATGGAACTGTCTGTTTGGCTGTTGACAGTTAACATACAGTAGTTTTATCTGAGCTGCTTTCACAAAAACAACCTCCTGCCACACGAGGCATTCGGATGTGTAACGTACATTTACTGTCAAACCAAAGATATGAACTAAAAAAGACTCAGATTCACACCAAGTTGGAAAAGTTCTGTGTTGATCACAGAAATATTCCTTTAGAAAATTGACTCTGAGATTCAGCAAAATCTGAACATTCTTTCCGATGAGAAGAATTTAGGATCTGGAAATTTAAACAGTAAATAAAGACGGACAGCTCCCAAAAAGTCAATAAAATTTGATTTGTAGAGCCCATATTCACAAATCTAAATTTGTCTCATAGAATTTAACAAGGTGTGACATCCTCTGTTCTTAACCCTCAACAAGAGTAAAAATACATAAAACAAACGTAGAAACCTCAGAGAGCCACATGTGAGGATCTGTTCCAGGACGGACAGACGTGCTAAAGATCCTGCATGTAACCTCTTTATATATATTGGATATAAAAAGTCTACACACACCAGGTTTGTGTGATGTAATGTAAACATTATTTTGTATCCTTCTCCTGACTGATACCTTTCAACAATGAGATCCCTCTGATGCTTTGGAAGCTCTCTGTGAACCAGAGCTTTTGCTGTAAGATGCAACTCAGAAAATGTCTGGAAAATCCTCCTAGAACATCTGAACCTTATTTGGGATTAATCAGAGTCACTGACAATGATGGCAGGATACTGATAACTATTTAACATGAGTTTGAATGTGATGTGATTCTGAACACAGCCACATCACCAGTAATATGAGGGCGTGCACACTTAACCATATTATTTAACCTTTTATTTTTCCACCTAAAAGATTTTTTAATTTAATTAAATTAATACATGCCTTAACAAAGTACTATATTCAAACAGAACCTGTGATTTCTGAGTAAGATCAGATTTCACGTACCTGCTGTGGTGAAAGTCCACATGATGAGGATCCACACAACCAGAGACTTGAACACAGACATCTGTCTTTCATTCTGTGAGAACTGAATGTGGATCAATGGAAGAAGAGACGAGTTAACAGCTGGTTGGACTCATGACACCGAGTCAGAGCAGCTGAGGTTCAGACTCTGCAGTTCCGGTCTCTGACTGCAGTAAAGTGAGCCGGAGCGCCTAAAATGTACAACACAACTATATTTTAGCTTTAGTCTCTCATTTGATTATTTATTTATCTTCATGGCGTATCTGTTCATGTAAATTATGTATTTTTACTGCAAATTAAAAAGGGAAAATCTGTTAAGAAGGGCCAATGTATTAATATTGTAACCATATTTGGAAGCTGATTAAAGATATCCCTTAATAGGTTATAAGTGACTTCGAGTGGATTCCTGTTCGTGGTGTCTCTGACTATGCTGAGAAAAAGATTTGTGTGTTTTTACTGCAGAATAACTAAGAAAATTAAAGAGCAAATCTGTGAAAGTGGCCCAATGTATTTTTCTTGTAACCATATTTGGAAGCTGATATATAAAAATATTCCTATGCAGATATGCAGAGTTCAGACTGTAGACTCACAGACTCTAAAGTTCGATTGTGAAAATCGTGTAATGCAAACCGAAAGTGACTCTGTAAAGTGCTCCACCCCCACACGCACAGATAAAACCTGTCAAGCGTTAAGAAAACAAGAGTCTACTCACCGAACCACCGGGTCTCCACTCCTCCGTGTCTGTTACTGAAGAACAGGCCTGAAACCTGGTGAACTCCTAATAACCGAAGCTAAAGTCATAAAGTAACACGAACAGCTGCATTTATTCACCAGCTCACCGACTCACACTGTCTCTAGGTTTCTGTACTTTCTCTTTCTATGGCTGCACCCTCTATCAGACAGATCGCTCCGCCCCGGGACTGCAGTGAACGCAGCCGACACTCGCGTCTCTGAGATCAAATCATCCGACATAGAAATTCTACTGCACTCATACACTGACATTTATGGTAAAACATATATTGTCAATATAAAGAGGTAAACGCATCCAAAGCGCCCAGAATGGGAACGGCATCGAAGTACTCGAAGTTAGAGGAAGAACGCATGTGGGCCTACGTCCGGTTTTCAAAAATAAACTGTTGACATGGAGTTTATACAAAATGCATAATTGTAAAAAATAATTTATTGAATTAAATTCACAAAAAATATATATCGTCTTACCTATGTCATTTTTATGATTTGAATTTTGACTATCAATTAAGAGATTTTACAGAATAAAAGTCACACATTTTTAGCTTCAAGAAACTAATTTCTGGATATTTCAAAGTAGTATAAAAACACTTTGCTCAATAATTCCAGAGAGAGACAAGTATGACTGTGTTCTGGACCTCTCTGACAACCCAAATACTGAATATCAAACATTTTTACTGTATAGATTAAGAGATTTTACAAAGTAACACAAATTGTTCAACACAACAGGCCCAAAATGTCCACTGTCTTCAGGATATCATCTCTCAGACACTTTCTGTCCCTTGTCTCTGCTGTGAACCTCCCATCATCAATTATTTCCCAGCATGCTGCTGTTCCCAGAGGCCTGCTACAGTCTCCCCCTTGCGGTTGTTCTGAGGTGGTGGTCGAGAACGTTCAACGAGAATCTTCATCTATTAAATATTGTAAAATGTGTATTAAACAGTTTCCTCAGAGACTAACAAACATATACACAGAATGTGGTTCTACACACATGGAGACATACTGAGGGACAAAGTTGGAACAGACTAAAAGAAACTTAAATACATATATGCGACTCTTTACAGAGTTCATGCTTCATGTGAATAAACACAGTCGGTGTGGAGCGCAATCTAGTGGTGAAGTTACATATTACAACAACCTCCTCTGATTCCTCTGGAGCTCTGTCTCCACTCTGCCTCCCAGCAGCAAAGCCCAGTCAGAGCCGCTCTACACACAAGCTGCTGCTGCTTCAGCCTCTGGATCCTCAGGACACAGCTCAGCCTCCGTCCACACACACTGTCCTCTTCACACCCAGCTCCACATAGATCCCTCCCAACTGTTGAGAGAAGAAGACAGTGTTACAGAGACTCACTTCATCAGCTGTGAGTCAGTGATGCAGCACATCCAGTAGAAAGAGCAGCAGGGACTTCAGTCCTGTTCAGAGGTGGAGCAGCTTCCTCTCTTCATGTTCACGTGTTGGAATGAACACGCTAAGAGCTCAGTGTGTGTCCTCTGCATGTCAAAGTGCAGAGTGGACACCTGAGAGGTGGATTTACTGCTGTTACAGGTTAAGCCATGTTTCACTGTGTGTTGATGAACATCTGCTTCTGACAAACTGGGACCAGATGAGACAGATGGACCTCAGCAGAGGTTCTGCTCTGTATAAAGAGCTCCTGGTTACCATGCTGATGAGGAGAGGCTTCAGTCCCACTGATCTCAGAGCTGTGACAAAGATCCACCTGATCAGTTCTTCACTGATGAAGTGAGAGAACAAAGTGTCTCAGATCAGATGAAGACGACACAGTCTCTGAGGAGACTCGCTGACTGAGGACACACTGTCTGAGGACAAACACTGATTCTGAGGACACACGCTGTCTCACTGTCTCTGAAGACACACACTGTCTCACTGACACCGAGGACACACACTGTCTCACTGACACCAAAGACACATACTGACTGAGGATACACAATGTCTCACTGTCTCTGAGAACACACACTGTCTCAGTGTATGTAGAGTGAGTGTATGTCTTAGGACATACACTGACTCTGTGGACACACTGTCTCTGAGGACACACTGTCCCACTGTCTCGGAAGACACACACCGTCTCTGAGGACACACGCTGTCTCACTGTCTCTGAGGACACTCACTGTCTCTGAGGACACACACTGTCTCACTGACTCTGAGGACACACACTGTCTCACTGACACTGAGGACACACACTGTCTCACTGACACTGAGGACACACACTGTCTCTGAGGACAGTGTCTTTCTATCTCCCGGAAGCTGACTGAGTGCATCTGGTGTTTTGGTGACAGGATGAGTCTGGAGAGATTGAGATGTTCTGGGTGAGTTAGAGATCAACTGAACCAACCAGACGTTGATTTAAACTTCCCTTATCCGTCCCTTTAAGGAGAGTGTGCACCACACAACAGTGTAGAGTCACTATGGTCAGTGGGCAGAGCTTCTATACGGGTTGATCTCCAACTTAACCTGGAGCAGGTTAGCCGTTCATCAGAAGTTACCATGGTGATATACCTCGTTAAGAAGTGGACGAGCTTCGTAGGACTGAAAAAACTAAAACTGAAGTTAACCTGATAACCACAAATCCAGCTTGGTAGCACAGACCCTGGATCTGTGATACTGACTGTTTAGTAAAATACTGATGAAAGCAGAGTAAACTGACTTCAACCATCTGACCTCAGAGTCTCCAGTCGACAGGTTGAACTCTGCTGTAGATCAAGCAGCTCCTTCACTCCTGAGTCCTGCAGGTTGTTTAGATTCAGATCCAGTTCTGTCAGATGAGAGGGGTTTGACTTCAGAGCTGAAGCCAGAGAAGAACAGCTGATCTCTGTCAGTCTGCAGAACCTCAACCTGGATAAAGAATAAAACTTAACTCTAAATTAAACTGAGTTCATGTGTGAAAATAACAGACACATTCATGTGAGCACAGACTCATAACATGAAAGATAAATATGAAATCTGACATGTTGGACTAAAAACGAAACCTGATTCAGTACAAAACTAAACTCAATGTTTTAACAAGTAACTGAATATTTAAAATGTCACAGATTAATTAATGGATTCACATCATATATGAAGAGGAATTAGGTTAAATTAGGATTAAATAAGATAAATTGTGTATAAATGCTGTATTATAGATATGAGAACTACAAAAGTGAGTTTGTGAACTGACCTCAGGGTCTCCAGTCGACATGTTGAACTCTGTAGAAAACCACACAGCTCCTTCACTCCTGAGTCCAGCAGGACGTTTCTACTCATATCCAGTTCTCTCAGATGAGAGGGGTTTGACCTCAGAGGTGAAGCCAGAGAAGAACAGCTGATCTGTGACAGACTGCAGGCCTCCAACCTGGATAAAGAATAAAACTTAACTGTAAATTAAACTTAGTTCATGTGTGAAAATAAATGGCTTTGACTAAGCATCACTGTCTCTTTCTGAGTGAGTAGAGCTATTAGAATAGAGCAGGTGAATGTCCAGAGGATTCACAGAGAGCGAGTTGACGTGTTGATGAGGTTTCTAACACGTGACGGACGTGAAACTGGAAGAACTCAAATATCTCAGGATGAAGAAGAGGAGCCGTAAATGTAGAAGACGTCAACTTGGAAACACAAGGAGATTCCAGAGCTTTTGGTGATGAGGGCCGACGCCGGTGTGGATGAGCTGTAAACAACAACACTGATCTTTCCACAGCAGGATTTATACGTCATGTCCAGCCTCCTGCTGCTCCACCCATCTTCATATGACTGAAAACAGCTTGAAAGTCCTTGTGTCCTCAGGGTTCAGTTGTTTGTAATATGTAACTTCACCACAAGATGTCTCTAAATATCTTGTTGGACATGTTCAGGTGTCGTACAAGTGGACTACGTTCACATGTACGACACCTGGAGACGTCACTAACTCCTTCACACTGAACCTGTAACTTAACATAACTTAACCATGGTTATCGTAGTGATATGTGTTTGGCTCCGCCCCTCATATGAATGCTCCCACATGTTCCTGTTGCTGTGAACGAGTCGGACCTGGACAATCTCCTGCTGCGGCTTCAGCTCCAGAAAATGTCCGACCCACTTGTCAGAACATGTTCCACAGTTGATGTGTGAAAGGGCGAGCAGTTCTATGATCAAGTTTTCTTGAAGTGGTGATGATCTGAGCAGCAGTTTGACTAGTTGAAAGTGGTGCATGGAGCCTGAGGAACACGTGTGTACAGGGCGGGACAGAGATCTAGTGGTGAAGAGATAAAGACATGGACGACCCCGTGTAAGTCCTGAAACCAGAGGAAGGGTTTCATGTTGGAAATTAACCCAAAGTGGAAGAAACAGGGCTGGAGAACTTGGTCCTAAAAATAAAAGGAATCAAATATAATCAGCTCGAACTCTGGACCCTGAGCCTAGTCCCAGAATCCTAACGCAGCGCACTGTCATGTGGTCAGTCCACAGGACCACCGGGACAAGTCCTGGTTAGCTTCCACAGAAACATTACATGTACACATTGTCCAGCATTGGATTGTTTCTCTGTTAGTAAAACTTCAGTCACATTGAGGCTGACTCGGTCCTCAGCGCTCATTCTACAAACATCTCTCAGCTCAGTATCAGTGTTCACTAATAGGAACACATGTTGTGACCTTTGACCTTAAAGTTCCAGTGTGGAAGATTCAGGTGAAAGGATCCATCGTTATAAACTGAATAGAAAAGAATCCTACAGATGTTGTCACTAGTTTCATCTGAATTGTACCAGTTTTTGTTTACTGTACTTTAGAATAAGACATTTACTCCTTCACATACCTTGCATTTACATACTTAATATTTACATACTTAATATTTACATACTTAATATTTACATACTTTATATATAGCTGCAATATGAAACGTCACCACTAGATGTCCCTACATTCTACACACTGAACCTTTAACATTAAAACATGATGTCTGACCTGAGAGTCTCCAGTCGACAGGTTGGACTCTGTAGAAAACCACACAGCTCCTTCACTGCTGAGTCCTGCAGGTAGTTGTAGCTCAGATCAAGTTCTCTCAGATGAGAGGGGTTTGACATCAGAGCTGAAGCCAGAGAAGAACAGCTGATCTCTGACAGACTGCAGTTCTTCAACCTAGATAAAGAATAAAACATAACTGTAAATTAAACTGAGTTCATGTGTGAAAATAAAGGACTTTGACTAAACATCACTGTCTCTGTTTTCAGACCTGAAGTCTGAGTCAAGTTGTTCTGGACATTTTCTGGAACTTTTCCTGCAGCCTCCTAATAAAGTTTCTGGGTGAGTCCATGTGAGAATAGAGCAGGTGAATGTCCAGAGGATTCACAGAGAGCGAGTGGACATGTTGATGAGGTTTCTAACACGTGACAGACGTGAAATTGGAAGAACACAAATATCTCAGGATGAAGAGGAGCAGTACACGTAGAAGACGAAGACGTCAACTTGGAAACACAAGGAGATTCCAGAGCTTTTGGTGATGAGGGCCGTCGCCAGTGTGGATGAGCTGTAAACAACAACACTGATCTTTCCACAGTAGGATTTATACATCATGATGTCTGACCTCAGAGTCTCCAGTCGACAGGTTGGACTCTGTAGAAAACCACACAGCTCCTTCACTCCTGAGTCCTGCAGGTCGTTGAAGCTCAGATCCAGTTCTCTCAGATGAGAGGGGTTTGACCTCAGAGCTGAAGCCAGAGAAGAACAGCTGATCTCTGACAGACTGCAGCTCTTCAACCTGGATAAAGAAGTATGAATATTTAAATGTGTCCTCCTGTTGTTGTGGATCGTCATCATGTCAACACAGACTCTCAACATGCTGCTGACCTCAGTCCAGTGTGTGAACTGAATATAAATATCACACATGTTGGACCATAGTTTCATTCATCAGCTTCTTCTCTGTGTGTTGGTCACTGAGCAGGTTTGTGTAATTAAACACTGTTTAAAGTAGGGATGGCTGCTGACAGTCACTTCCTGTTTGTTTCTATACTTATCAACTGTCCAACGTGTTTCAATAAGAATGTGTCTTATTTGGAAACCTGAGGAGGACGAGTGCTCGGCCTCAGTTCACATTTTATTTACTGACACTTTCTTAGTGATCAGGAGCAGGTGAGTGCAGGTGAATGGAGTTGATGAGGTGGACGTGACTGACAGGCTGGGTGAGTGACAGATGACTGAGGGACAGTGAGCAGAGCAGAACTGACACAATTTAAATAAATAATGCCCCAATAAGAAAGAAAGTCTGAAAAGTGAACAAGGATTTAAGGACCTCAAAGTCTCCAGTCGACAGTTTGGACTCTCAAGACCAGAACACAGCAGGTTCACTTCTGAATCCAGCAGCTCGTTGTCTCTCAGATCCAGTTCTGCCAGAAGTGAGAGATCTGACTTCAGAGCTAAGGCCAAGACTTTACACCGAGTCTTTGAGAGTTCATAACCATCGAGTCTGTAATTAAAGAAAATATCTGTTGGAATAAAATCAGAAAACACAACATTCATACAAAACGTGATCATGTGACCCTCACCCTGGTAAATCCCCTCTTTGCCTCATGAACATGTTAAAAACTCTTCAAGAGAATCCTTCAGATTTGATTCAAGTGTTCATTCAGAGTAACAGAGGAACTCATTAGATCAGGTGGTCAAAGGTCAAAGGTCAAGGTCACACAACAGGTTCATAGCCTGTTGAAGTCTCAAGTCTGTCTTAAGGGGATGTCTTCACATTTTGACTAGTTGGACTCAAAGATAAACTGATTCGATTTCAGTGGTCAAAGGTCAAAGGTTACAGTGACCTCATATTATTGTGAATGCAACATGTCAGGAACTTGGAG
This sequence comes from Pleuronectes platessa, assembly GCF_947347685.1. Classification (NCBI taxonomy): domain Eukaryota; kingdom Metazoa; phylum Chordata; class Actinopteri; order Pleuronectiformes; family Pleuronectidae; genus Pleuronectes; species Pleuronectes platessa. The sequence goes on from NC_070637.1 coordinate 24,282,366, forward strand.
GGAGGGACACTGCACTGGTGGCATACAAACGCATAAATATGAATATTACCTTGTATATAAGTACATATTGAACATTATTTCTCCAGCTGTCAGTCACTCACTTCCATTGTGTGTGATAAGGACTGATCTCTGTCTGTAGGAGTGAGACAGGTGACCTCAGGAGGCCTCAAGTAGTTTAGATGCTAATTTCAGTCAACCACTCGATTATTCAGCCAGTTGCAGCCATTTTAATTACAGTTCTTTGTATTTGTGTTATTAATAATACAGTTCATGCTTAAACTGTAAAATATCAAGTCAGTTACATTTCTTTCCTGTAAGGGTTTGATAACGACATCTTAAGAATCATTGTCAAATCTTTTTGATAAATTTATTGGCAGTTATATCGGTATCAGATTTTCTTTCACTCTAATATCGATATGGTTTTTTTAACGAACTCTCAGAAACTGATGCTTTAGGATGTGTCAGCTGATGCAGTTGAGATGAAGCTGTTAGAGCAACGTGACAAGAATAAAGTAGTTTACAGCATCTCCATGACAACAGGGTTATTCTTTAGAGCAGAATATTGTAATTCTCAGTTCAGAATATTCAGTAAACTTACGTTAAATCTTTCATCTGAAGCATCTGATTGTGGATGATCTGTTTTGGGTTTGTTCAAAAGAAATAATCATCAGAAGAAACATCCCATAATAAATGAACAGCAGAATTATTGTTAGTATTAATATTTACCTTTCGTCTTCTATAGTAGGAGAATCCGGCTCCAGCTCCTAATGCTACAAACACAACGAGGACTCCGACCACAACTGCTGCAACTGAACCTGAAAAACATGTAATTCAGAGAGTAGAACTGTAGCATCAACAGAGTGCAGTGATGTGTCTTCAGTGTAAAGTGCAGTGTATGTGTGTGTGTGTGTGTGTGTGTGTGTGTGTGTGTGTGTGTGTGTGTGTGTGTGGCCTCCTCGTTCCTGTTCTCCTGACAACATGTGGACATGATGCTCCTGATGAGCTGGAGGACGGAGCCCTGGGGGATCTGCTCCACCAGGAGGAACCAGGACTCACTGCACGAGCCTCAGGTCTGACAGTCGCTCTGAGGATTTCATCAATCAGTTCTCGTCTCATGGGATCTTACCTTTCTCTATCATCACGTAGCTGTTGATGAAGTGCGTCTCCTCTTCACTACTGAGTTCACAGGTGAACGTTCCCTGGTGATATGAAGATAAGTGGTGCAGCGTGAGGCTGCCTGACGCTGACACATCCTCCACCTGCTGCCTCCACTGCTCTGAGACGCTGTGGAGGCCGTCGGCCCCGGTCTGGTTCACAATGATCTGCCTGTGGTTGAATTTCCACACCCAGTGTGTCGGGGGTTTGATGTTTGCAGCAGTGCAGTGGATTGTTGTTGTTGTTTTAAACGGTGACACACGGACGAGAGCTGAAAAGAAAAGGGATCAAATAATATCATCGGTTTCAGGCTCTGATGAGACTTTCTGAACATTTTCTATCATCAGAAAGATTCATGTGGAGGAGGGTGTGGCCTTGGAATGATGAACTGAACTAGAAGGTCACTCAGTGGAGCTGATATCTCCTCCAAGGCCCAACAGTCAATTCAAGCTGCAACACATCTCACACACATCAGTCCTCTCAGGGAAAATGTCCAGAAAGGTCCAATGTTAAATAAAGAAAACTAATGGATCTGTTCAATGCTCCATTTGTTTGTTGGGCTTTAAGCAACATTACACAACAACTACTGGACAGATTTCCATGAAACTTGGCAGGAAGGTGTGTTGTGGGTCAGGCTCAGAGAAGAACTCAACAAATGTTTGTGTGGATCCAGGATTTGTTGTTTTTTCACATTACCAATGTGAGAAAGGATGTTTTTCAACATTTTCATTGATTTCCCTGTGAATAACTGATGAAGGTGAAGAAACAATCCGACAAATTTAGAGGACTGATATTTATGAGTGAGTGAAATTTGGTGCAGATCTTGGGCCTGGTGAATTTCAATGTGGTTTCATAAGGAGACTGTTGGGCCTTGTGGAGGTCTGAGCTCTACTGAGTGACCTGTGGCCCACGTTCCATCCTCACAACTAGTTTAGTGGAAATCTGTTCAGCAGACAAAGAAACAAACAAAGCAAAGATTGAGAATCAGCATTGATATAAAATGTAAGTTATCTGTAGGAGCAGATATAAATATGCAGCAGTAGGTGAAACAAGCAAAGGTTCAGTTCCATAGAGCAGATTCAACGTACTGGGTTGATACCACACCGCGCTCCTCCTGCCATGGCAAGTGCTGATGCTGCAGATCAGAACAGTGTCTCTGTCTGACAGTATCAGTGTGCTGCTGATCTCATAGAGCTGCTGCTCCGTCTCCTTCACTGTGGTTTGGTTCTGAAGGGTCAAGTTGGACGGAGGCCTGGTGGACCAGGTGAGCTGCGGCTCGGGGGAGATCCCCTCTGAGCGGCAGGTGAAGCTGTCCTCCACCTGCTCAATGTCCACGTGACGCACCGGAGCTGCAAAACAACATTTCTCTTTTATAACTCATTGATCATCTTTGTCTCATTCACTGTGGAGCTCTACATTAATTTGACATATTGTGCCTATTATTTAACACGTCACATATGAGCCATTATGTGGTGCTGCTGACATCAGCTGTGTCTCAATTCAGGGGCTGAATTTGAAGACCAAGCTCCAACAAGTGGATCCATGTTCATTGCACTTTAGTGACTAACCATTTTTCAAAGCGGTTATGGTGCCGGCAAGCAACGAGACGTCCAATGCTTCAGTATCAGCTTCAACTCCACGGTACACATGTTAAACAAGGTAACAGCAATAAGAGACAAATATCATTTCTATAATTTGTGTTCTGTTTTCACTGAGTTTCTTTACCATCTGCTCTCAGGTTGATAAATGACGCCTTGCCGGCTCCAGTGAAGGTGCTAGTGTAACACTCGTATCGGCCCCGGTCCTGATGCTGCAGCCCCTTCAGCCTGATGGAGGCATTTCCACTGGAGATCTGATCTGTGAACAGCGATGTCCGGCCTGTGAAGCGCTTGCTCTGGTGATAAAACTGGTCTCTGGCACTGTAGTAGGAGTGAACACGAGTGTTTCCTGGTTTCACCTGCATCCAGTAAATGACTGGGTCTGGACCAGGTTGAAAACTGCAGGGTAAGATGCAGCTCTCCTCTAAAACGCAGGAGACCTCATCATCTGTGAGACACCGGGTAAGAAAACAACCAGTTAAGGATCAACTGTGGTGAATAGAAGCTTTATTCAAAGTGCAATTAGAGCATTTGCTCACAGACGGATTTTGAATGTAAATATCCTGATGGAACTGTCTGTCTGTTGGATGTTGACAGTTAACAGACAGTAGTTTTATCTGAGCTGCTTTCACAAAAATAACCTCCTGCCATATGAGGCAGTCGAATGGTTCACGTACATTTACTGTCAAACCAAAGATATGAACTAAAACAGGCTCAGATTCACACAAAGTTGGAAAAGTTGTGTGTTGATCACAGAAACCTTTACTTAGAAAAGTTACTTTGAGAGTCAGCAAAATCTGAACATTCTTGGTGAGGACAAGAATTTAGGATCTGGAAATTTAGACATAAAGATAGATCAAAAAAGTTTTAATCCTGTGTGTGTGTACTGTGGGAGCCTGGCCTTGCAAGAGTACACAGTGGGTACACAAACTGAAAAAAGAGCAGTCAGAATCAGGGGTTGTGGTGAATATAACTTAAGAGTTTATTTATAATCTGAGGGGGAAAAGGGAGGGGGCGCAAAAAAGGTAACAAAAGCTTCACAGGACTGGCAGTTGGCGTCTGGGGCTCCGTCGGGCTCTTCGTGATCTGAGAGTGAGACAGCAATTATTCCTCTTCATAAAACAAAAGGAAGGCCGCTGGCCTCTTACCCCGAGACTGTCTGGGAAAGCGTCTGGTTCTCACTCCTCAGTAGCTCAAGACAGTCTGGCTTCTGTATCCTCTGGTTGAGGTTTAAGATGGCTCCTGATTGCCTGGTTGATTCAATCCACCTGTGAGGGACAATCAGACAGCTGGGAGGGGAGGAGTTTCCTATGAGGATCCTCTGGGGTAGTAACGCCCATCCAACACCACGCCTCCGGATTGCCTCTGTTTGGCTTTCTTCAGCCATGTGGGGCACTGCTCACCGGCTGGGCCATCACATACCCCCACCTCAGCTCCGAACCACTGTGGGGAGTGGCCGACCACAGGCAGTCGTCCCTTCTCGACATGACATTAGCGTTTCCATGCAGCCTTCCGGCTCTTGGTTCCACTGTAAACTTAAAGGCCTGTAGGTGTAGAAACCAACGGGTTATTCTGGCATTTCTATCTTTGTTGAAGGCCATCCACTTCAATGGGTTGTGGTCAGTGACTAATGTAAACTCTCAACCCAGTCGGTGATATCTTAGTTTTTCTATTGCCCATTTAACCGCTAGACATTCCTTTTCTATGGTTGCATAATTCTTCTCATGGGGAAGCAGATTGCGGCTTACAAAGGTTATGGGGTATTCACTTCCATCATGTACTTGGGACAGGACTGCTCCAAGGCCTACCTCTGACGCGTCTGTCTGAAGTACAAACCTCTTGCCAAAGTCGGGGATGTGTAGCACGGTTTCGCTGCAGAGGGCTTTCTTCAGATAGCGGGAGAAGAGGGGGCTGTCCCGGCCGAAAAGCACTGGAACCGGCAGTTGCTCGACAACCCCAACCTGCAGTGTGAATCGTCCTCGAGGAGTGATCACTTGGATTTTGGAGGTTGGATACTTCCAGGTATCCCCATAGATGCAGGACACAGCCATCTCTTCACCCCAGGGGGCACTGGCGAATTGAGGTAGAATGAGAGAGACCATACTTCCGGAGTCTAAGAGGGCCTCTGCGTCTCTTCCAGCAAAACTTCACCGGAAACTTGGGGGATGGTGCTCCCTCATGGGCCAAACTGGTAGTGAGGTGGTGGCAGTAGAGACCCTTGTTATCGGTAGACCCGACTGTTGGCATCGGCTCATCCCGATCTGGACACTCTCTGGCTAGGTGTCCATCTCTGCCACAAGTAAACCTCTTGGGATTGGAGGAGGACACTGGGTTCGTCTTGCAGCAAGTCCGGTCCAGCCAGGGGGCGTTCGGGCTGGTGGGGAACTGACAGCTTTGCTTACCATCTCTCTCTCTGTCTTGGCTTTAGAGTTGTTTGACTTGTTATTTTCGGACTGCATCAGACTAGGCATCACCCGGTGATTTTCTAGTAAGGCTGTTAATGTGTCCACTATGGGTGGCCCTTATGCTTCTTCCAGCCAGCTCCTGGTGTGACGGACTAGCCCCATTAACCTGTGCCCGGACGAGGAGAGCAGGGTCATAGCTCCAGTCATGCACTCGCTGTGCCTTGGCGGGGAGGCTTAGTATAGCCCATATTGAGCTAGGATGGCAGTCTTTACCTTATCGTAACTCACGGCATCTGCCATCAGTTTAGTCAGCACCTATCTTGGCTTTGGCTCTTCTGATTTTCCTGTTGCTCTACACAGATCTACTACAGCTGCCTGCAGAGTGGCTTGTGAGGTCAGAATGGCTCTCAAGATCTCTTCCATGTTCGATCTTCTCTTCCGATCCGACGTGCTCTATTCCAACTCGGTATACCCACTGATAGCGAAGACTCAGAATGCCCACTTTTGCCACAATATGTGGGAGCCCGGCCTTGCAATAGTGGGTACACAAACTGGAAAAGAGCAGTCAGAAACAGGTGTTGTGGTGAATATAACTTAGGAGTTTATTTATAAACTGAGGGGGAAAAGGGAGGAGGGCGCACAAAGGTAACTCAAAAAGCTTCACCGGACTGACAGTTGGCATCTTGGAGTCTGGCAGTTGCAGGCCGCTGGCCTCTTACCCCGAGACTGTCTGGGAAAGCGTCTGGTTCTCACTCCTCAGTAGCTCAAGACAGTCTGGCTTCCGTATCCTCTGGTTGAGGTTTAAGATGGCTCCTGATTGCTTGGTTGATTCACTCCACCTGTGAGGGACAATCAGAGACAGCTGGGAGGGGAGGAGTTCCCTATGAGGATCCTCTGGGGTAGTACCGCCCATCCAACACCACGCCTCCGGATTGCCTTTGTTTAGCTTTACTCAGCCATGTGGGGCACTGCTCACCGGCTGGGCCATCACAGTACATAGAATAACACACACGCAAACCCACTTTCAAAAGAAACCCTCTGTTGCAGAACCGGTTGATCATCACTCAGTGCGAATGTAAGCTAATTTATTTAGTTGCCTTATTGTGAAGGTTTGGTCAGTGAATTTGTGTTTCCTGTCATCCTAAGCAATGTTAGCCTGACGTTGTCAGACTCACAATTCTAGTCAGAATGTGAGTCTGAGACCGCTCCATTGGGCTGTGATTATGGGGCGTGTTTCAACTGACCAGGAAGTAAAATTCCTCTTCGCTCAATTGGATAGACCTACAACCAATCAGAGCAACGTAGTATGTGACGTATGCTAAGCAACGCATTGTGAGTTATTTACTAACCCGGGTTCACACCGGACGCTTCAGCGCAGCGCCAAGCCTTAAATAACAGCTGGCTCCCATCCACTCCCATGTTAAAACTTTGTGCCGGTCACACCGGAGGCTGAAGCACCGCGAGGCAGCCTTGGCGCAGCGCGGTGCTTCAGTGTCCGTTGTGAACAGCCAAGCGCCGGGGCGATAGGGATTAGCGCGGTGCTTTGGCTTCGCCTCCACGTTCTGTGTTCCTCTTTCAAAATGAATGCGCTGTCGATGTCTTCTAAAACAGACTCAATGGCAGCATCTACACATCTCAGCTCGCCAGCGGCAGGCATGTTTGTTGAAAACGAATTCAACCCAAGGGCACTTTGATGACGTGGTTGATTACGTTACCGTTGATCATCTGTCAATCATCGTATAAAGCCCGCCCTGACAATCTGATTGGCCCGGTCAGGCATAATTTTTCCTCAACGGAGCGACTCCAGACCGAACTGCCCGACCAAAAATGTTGTGGGCGGGGCTAAGTTCGTCTGGCATCCAGGCTAAAGCAATGTACCTGTATGGGATCTTTATTGTGAAAGTTAACAAACGGAAGTGGGTGTTGTTTTGATTGAGCTTTGACTTGATGTGGAACCTAAACAACATGTCTCGTGGTTCAAGTCCACATTGTTCAGTTCTTATTTTACTGTGAAGTCTCAGCCAACGAGAATTAAACCCTCGGCTCCATGAACATCAGACAAGTGAGAAACAGCCAGTGACTCGGTGGAATAACGTGTTATTGCTGGATGGACTCACACTGGCCAGTTTACGACACATCAGTTTTTCTACTGGTTTCCACACACAGACACTACAACCAGTGCCGGCGCGTACACACAGGAGAACAAGGCAATTTCCTCAGGCAGCTCTTTGGCGAGGGCGATGAAATGTATGATCACCAGCTCTCTAGAACCAGAGGTCGATTAATTTCAACTTTATTTAACTTTATTTCAGACTCGTGGTCTCGTGACTCTTTGAGAAAATAAAATCCATTGAGATGAAACTGCACCAAGGAAAAAATGATCTGACTGCGAATCTAAAAAGAGGCGACTATTAAAGGAGCAGGTATTCATCCCCAGAGGTTTGAAAACCCTAACCTTCTTAACAATATTCACTGTGCTAAATACATATCATCATACTGCACATAGTCTTTGCACTTGAAAGTTGTTTATATAACGAAAGTTGCTTATATAATGTTTTCGGTTTGTACAGTATAGTTATAGAAGAGAGGTTGGATAACAGACAGTAAATAAAGAAGGACAGCTCCCAAAAAGTCAATCAATCAAATTTAATTTTTATAGCCCATATTCACAAATCTAAATTTGTCTCATAGAACTTAACATGGTGTGACATCATCTGCCCTAACCCTCATGGTTTGGAATTAGAAGCGTTTGTGCTTTAACAACGTTTCGCTTATGACTTATTGATCCGGGAAGTCTGAATCGGTAAATATCTTGTCAACTTTACTGAACTACATCTGCTGGATTTTCATTTCAGTGTCCATGTGTGATGACAGCATTATCAAATCACAGAGCTGATATTTATTCACACACAAACACTTAAAAAACACAACTTGGTTCAGCTCTGTTGACGATGAAGTTTCAATGAAGAATGAAAGAACCTAACATCTGGTGTGAACTGTTTCACCTCCAGCTCAGTGAGAACATGTTTCTCTATGTTGTTATAAACCTTCACAATCATTTCTCATGTTTCCTGCTTCGTCTGATGGAAACCAACATGTCTGTACAAAGTACTACGTTCAAACAGAACCTGTGATTTCTGAGTAAGATCAGTCTTCATGTACCTGCTGTGGTGAAAGTCCACATGATGAGGATCCACACAACCAGAGCCAAGAACGCAGACATCTGTTTTTCATTCTGTGAGAACTGAATGTGGATCAATGGAAGAAGAGACGAGTTAACAGCTGGTTGGACTCATGACACCGAGTCAGAGCAGCTGAGGTTCAGACTCTGAAGCTCCGATCTCTGCAGAGTTCAGACTGTAGACTCACAGAGTCTAAGTTCCATTGTGAACATAATGCAAACTGAAAGTGACTGTAAATTGCTCCCCTCCCCCACATATGGAAGTAAAATAGTCAAGCGTTAAGAAAACAAGAGTTTACTCACCGAACCACCGGGTCTCCGCTCCTCCGTGTCTGTTACTGAAGAACAGGCCTGAAACCTGGTGAACTCCTAATAACCGAAGCTAAAGTCATAAAGACAAACGAACAGTAAACGAAACAAAAGCTTCTCCAGCGACTGATCCCGACACGGTCCCAGTGGATGAGAGAAGTGAGAGAACACTGTGTAAATAAAGAGGAACTTGACCTCGTGTTCAAGATATGGTGGACATGTTTTCAGATATCAGGTTGATTTGAACCTAACAAACACACTTCAGCTTTCCTGGAGCAGCTGCTACATTCATTCACCAACACACTGACTCACACTGTGTCTGTGTTTCTGTACTTCCTCTCTCTGTCTGCACTTTCTTTCAGACAGATCACTCCATCTCTGGCCTGTTAAGACATGTTAAGTCATAGGTTCTAAACCTTCATCTGTCATGCCCCACTTTAGAGCTTTCTCTCTGTGGCTGCAGCCTCTTTCAAACAGCACACTCCATCTCGGAGCATTTAAATATCAAGAAATTAAGTAAAACTGTCACCGCTCACTCGACATGTGACGCTCACAGTCAGGACTCCGTGTTAAAGTGACCGGAGCGACACGCAGACATGATCCGACTCCATCAATTAATAACTAAACACATGATCGTCAGTTCGTCTCCTAAATCATCTCAATTAATATAAAATGAAACCACTGAAAGTGAAATACTTCAGTTCTGGAACCGAGAACGTAATTCAAAATTTTAAAATCTTACATATGAATGTGCATAAACACAACAGTTCATTTTAAGTGTAAACTGACACAACACTGAGTATAATTATACATTACTTTATAGTCATAACTTTAAAAGCTGTGTTATTTAACATATTTTGCGGCTCCAGACAAGTTTTATTTGGGGGAAGAGGGGGCGAAAGGGCTCTTTTGATAGTAAAGGTTGCTGACCCCTGGTCTATAGGAAGGTTCAAGTTTCACAGTTCAGGTGAGGACATGTATCATCACAATCTTGTGACTCGTCTGTTATGAGGATACTGGACCTATAAATAATAATAATTCCTCAGGAATGATTTCCAACACCGCATTAAAGCACCTATAACCAAGAAGAGAGTATGTGGATAGTTTAAGTCCATTAATATGTATTTGCATGGTTGTGGCTGCTGATGAATAAATGTATGGTGGTTATACATTTGTAATGCACTAAACTGGTGGAGCACTGTCAGTCTCATTGTGACTTGCTCACTGACAATACAGCTTTCTCTTCAATGCTCTTCTATCTCCAAACTCTGTGAAATATATATATAAATAATAAAATAAAAATTGATAAAGATATAAAAAAGATAAAGGTTGTGTATAGATTCATATTTTTCCACAATACCAATGACAAAAGGTTGAAGTATTCACTTGTGTCCTTGTAAGGCCGCTTCAGCAGCTGGATTTTACTACTCAACGGAATCTGGGGGCATGCGAGGAGATGGGGGGACACGTCCCAAAACACACTTGACACTTCCTTCCCTAGCACCCTCGTCTCCTCTCCCTCGGACCTAGGAGGGAACAAGTAACACACAAAGTTCAACAACTTGACTCAAACTATTCGGACTCAGACTTTTAAACGTGTAATTGATTATTAAATCTGCTGATGTGAATTGATTTGCAAGTGGACAAGTGGACGAGTCCCTCCCGGAAATGTGACGCGGCCCCTGCTTTCCTACGTGCTCTACGTCACGGTGCTGAGGAGAGCGCGGCGGGCACGTGACACCGGCGGTTGACGTCACGAGCCGGTACTTGTAAAGCGCAGTGACCTTCTTTACGACCGCCACTCGCCAGGAGAGAGAGAGGATCCGCACCGAGCAGCCGCTGATCACCGGAGACTCTTCACCGACACTCGTTCTAAACTCACAGGTTCGTTCCACCTCTTTCCTCTCCGGCGGCAGACCGAGGGCTTGTGGGTTTTATCCCCGGAAACGATGCTTGAACCGCGGCAGTAAGCTAACAGCCATGTTGGTGAATGGCTCGGTTGTGCTCCCTGTTGCGTTTTGAACAAATTAGCATAATGGTCCATCTTCTTCTTCCTCTATGATAATATCTGAACTTCCTTCACACGCTCTCCGGTGTCCTCGAGGACGCGGGGCAGCCGCAGCCGTCTTCACTCTCTCCCCGTCATTGAGGCATCCTTGACCCGGGGGAGGGCGACACATCCCGGGCTAACAGCGGGTTTGTCTAAGCTAGCTCCCAGCCTCGTTAGCCGGGTCAAACAGAAACCGTCTGAAATGTAATGTGTGTTGTGCGGGTTGTGAGTCCGTGGAGGAGAGAAGCTGTGTGTGTGTGTGTGTCCTTGGTGCAGCCCGCCATGTTAAGACGAGGAGGGGGAGGTGGGTAGGGGGGGGGGGGGCTACCGGTGGTACTTAAGCTAACTGTCCTCTCTATTATAAGCGCTTGATATAACGGCCTGACCCAGAGAATGACGGGGACACGACCGGTCTCCTGCCCTGATGGCCGCTCGCTGCTCCTCTGGTTGCTTGGATGTTTAATATAGACTTGTTTAAACGCAGAGTTCCTCCATGTTGAATGTGTTACAAACGGATTTCAGTCGCTGGGTTCCCCTCACGTCACGACTCCTCCTGCCGCGGGAGAGGTCGCGTGAGGACGGAGGAGGACGCGGTGGTGTTGCGCCAAAACTTGTACACCTGCTAAAATGGTACCCCCCCCCCTCCCCCCTTACGTAATTTGTACCCGTCTAAACTACAAGATGACACCTTTCTGATTCGTTTATTTATATAATGCTACGCCTGTAGGTGGAGGACAAGCTAACGTAGTGTGCTTTAATAACGTAGTAGTTGAGTCATACTTGCGGTCACGTGAGGACAGAAAATGCTGGGGGAACATATTTTACTGTTGCACCCATATCACTGACACTGTCATCAGCCGAGTCCTCTTTAAAGGTGTGTGTGTTAGCTCCTCATTAGATATAATCACGCTTATTAAATCAGTTATTACCTCGAGCATTATCTCTGTGCCAGTAAGAATGAGGCCCTGTTATAACAGTGGTGTGATGGAGGCTACGCTAACGTGTGTGTTTTAGGGTGGGTGTAGTCCTTTTTCCCTGGAACGACCTCTGCTCGATGCCAACCAGCTCAAAGGTCAAAGTCAGGATTGTTAGAAAGTACAGAGAGTCGAGCTACAGGTGCAGATAAAGAGTTCACCTCAGATGCCCTTCACAGCTCGGGCCTGGGTCAAACTGCAGCCGTGGATGAGCTGCCTGCCTCATCCGGGGTCTATGAATAGCAGAGCCACAGTTGTACTTATGGATCTACACATCTCTTGTCTTTTCTGCTTTTTAAATCTTTTCTTCTTCCTTCTGTTTTCCATCCAGCTGACGATGGGAGACATTGCCAAGGGAAAGAAGGCGTTTGTCCAGAAGTGTGCCCAGTGCCACACAGTAGAGGAGGGGGGCAAGCACAAGGTTGGCCCCAACCTCTGGGGTCTGTTCGGACGCAAGACCGGCCAGGCAGAGGGCTACTCGTACACAGATGCCAACAAGAGTAAAGGTCAGTTCACACGAGTAACACACTTATCTCCTGGGAACTGATAGATAGTCTGAAGTTCACTTAAAGATTTATAGAATGAATTTAGTGCAAAGTATAAATGGTTCAATCAGCTGCATCAAGAAGGTGATTCATCATTCAGTGTTTTATTAACTGTTAATTGATCATCTATAATTTAGTTTTTTTCTAAGCACATGTGACTTTGTTGTTTGTAGCGACTCAGATATGACACATGATCGTCAACTGTTTTAGACATTTGAAGATTTGAAAATATAACATGTTTGTTATTTTTGATCAAATTAATAAATAACCCTAAGATGATAATTTGCGGAGTAAAAGAAAATGAAAACAATCATTAGTTTCAGCTCTTGACATAACAATTTGTTTTAAGCATTCATAAATATATTAATTAGGGATTATGTTTTTAAATAACTGATAAATTCTATTGAAATAATGAATAATTATCATGTGCATTAAGGTTTGCAACTTTTAATCAATTAGTGTATTGTTTTTCACTAAGGTGTCTTTATAAACTAAATAAAATAATTATAGTGTGAGAACCAGAAGATCTACAATTATAATAAAATGGAACTCGGCTATGAGAAGTTGAACCGATTAAATGTTTGTCATGTTAGATGCTAAATGTTACCTAAATACTTATTCAGTTACCAGCATTGTGGTTTAAGATTCAAAGATCGCTTGACTTTTCATTTCATAACTAACATTATCAGTTTGTACTCGAGTGCTTTAAAAGTTCCAATTGGTTGAACTTCGACCCCTGATTTCTGTTTCCTGCTCACATGGAGCTCTGATCTCTCTAAGTTGCCCTGAATGAGAAGTCCCGTTGCTGATCATCACTTATTATCCTGTTCTTTCTCCAGGTATCGAGTGGGGCGAGGAGACTTTGATGCAGTACCTGGAAAACCCCAAGAAGTACATTCCAGGCACCAAAATGATCTTCGCTGGCATCAAGAAGAAGGGAGAGCGCACGGACCTCGTGGCGTACCTGAAATCTGCAACGTCATGAACCCGTCACTAAAACCAGAATATTTAACGCCATTTTACTGTCTTTTTGTTCATTTGTAGGCTTGCCCATGGTAAAACTGGTTTCATGTTTTGTCATTTGCACGGAACTAATTTAATGTTGTGTACAGTTAGAGAAGTGGGACTTCCTGTTAGCCAGTGAATTCACAGCAGTGGTTCAAGTGACGAAGCATAAAACTCGTTTGTTGTTTTATTTTCTGTGTGAATCGATGCTTAACTTATAACTAATCTTATAATTTAAATTTGCTAGCTAAGATAGGTCAGCCTGATCTGTCTCTCATCACTGTTTTTAATGTGTATGGTACTTTCTGCGAGCAGCGCAAATCATCTAATATTAACATCAGAGAGATAACAAGGAATTTTGCGGATCTGTTGATTAACTGGTGCTTACACTTGTTCTACTCCCCGTTTCGTGGCAGGTGGAGTTTCAGGCTTTTTACAACGACTGACAGTGAATTTTATCCTTTCTGTCTCGTCTCTCTTTTAACCTCAGCTCTCAGAAACTCCCACCTGCCGTGAATTCTCCCCAGATTCCACTGATGCAACATTTAGTCCCCAACAAGATTTGACTCTTTCCAGCTAAGAATTATAGAATATGAATGCTGTGTATATTGATTTCTTCAAAACCACCCCCAGCCCCCCCCCTCCCCCCACCATGCTGTGATACCTACTGTGTGAAATCAGCTGGCATACAATCACCGTGCCGAACAAATGTTGTGGAGCGACTGTATTCTCTAGAGTGAACTGCATAGGTCAACATCTGGAGCGAAGGAAGGATTCTGTTATTTACCTGGTTTCACAGGCCTGAAGGAAATTGTTTTAA